>NC_055995.1:83133354-83438992 GCF_018446385.1 Zingiber officinale | reverse complement strand
AATATAACGACTCCATCATCATAGGTACATCCAGTATATGATCTATCTATCACCTAAGTCTATAGGTATGAATAGATCCAACAGGTGTCTATTAAACAACACATAAGATACAAATCATACCTATCAATGATGAACATGATGTAAATAATCATGATACAGATACAGACATCACCAATGCAATAACACAATCAATATAAGTACATTCAATACATGATCTGTCTATCACCTAAGACTATATGTATTAAAAGATTCAATAGATGTCTCCTAAACCACACCTACGGTACATAGCGACACCTATCATACACCCCATACAAGTAGTTACACCATAACATATAGGTAGTCAAACAGGTAAAACCCTATAGTGTACACCATACACATGTTCACACCACAAGCATATAAATAATCAATATAGTATCTCCTATAGTATATATCATACATGTGAATACTCTACAAAGTATAGATAATCAAAGCTAAGACTGTATAAGCATGGATAAATATGAGTAGATTTAAGGTAAAACGACATAATCCATAAATTAAAAATCATGCACTAAGTTTAATGAACTATAGAGGCTAAGGAAGAAGTACTCGTCTTAAATGTAGTCTGTGCTAAACAATCCCCACGTTGGTATGATCCTCTCACATCAAAGTCCTGCAACATAATGTACGGTTTATCTAATTCCATCATGCATCAACTAGCTAAACTAAATTCTAAAACTAATTAGGGCAAACCCTAATTGAATAATCATCAATTAACCCTAATTAATGATTAACTTCAATTAATATCAATTCCTTGATTGAATTAAGTCTAACCTACATCAACCCTAATTCTCATCAATTCATCCAATTGATTAGATTATGTTTAATCATGTTATCCACACCAAATTTCTCATCCAAAATACACCCAATCTATCCATTACTTGAAGGTTAATCAACCTATTTCAACAGTCCAATTCCAATTAACTAACCATTTTCGTTAACATGCCTTAATTATCCCAACAAGACATCGACTAACTATCCAACTATTTCATTTACAATTCCACATATCTAATAAATTTGCACTTAACTCAATTTGATCATAAATCTGATTAGTAATGTGATTCAACTCACTGGATACTCAATTGAGTGAAGTTTAACTCCTCAACTAGATTAATCAACCCAAATCTGGATGCTCCCCTATTGACTCACTGCCGAGGCAACTCACTATCAAAAAATGTGGCTAGAGCTAGGTGAAACTGATGATCTCCAAATCAAGCACCCTACATCACAATCAACACAACCACATCTAAGTATTATATCCAATTCCACAATAAACACTCTATGTATGAAATTAAACCTTGTTACTGATCAATAACCTCTTTAAACTAGAGATCTTACCCTCAATTGATCCTTGATTTCTAGCCAAATCGATAACGCTTGCTAAATCTAGATAGAATAGTGCTCCTTGGAGGTTCTAGCTGGTAGCTTCTTGTTAGACCAAGAGGTGAGGTCCAACACTAGTCCTAGAGGTAGAAGGGTGGCTAGAGGGAAGAATTTGGTGGCTATAGCTAGCCATCAATGGCCAAATCCCAGCTGGAGTCAACTTCTCAGCGAGGAGGGGAATCTAGAGTGAGGCCACAGCCACCGTCATTGGTCAGCCGGAGTGGAGGGATCCGAGGGTTGGAGCCGGGGTGCATAGATGCGGTGATGGCGGGTTGACAACTAGGGCACGACCCTAGCAGTGGAGAGACTCCATGGTTCTCGCAACAACCAACAACGTCGCCTCCCATGATAGAAGTGGTTGCTACATCATCGACTGGTTCCACGCGAATGGACAATGATGAGTGACGACAACTGACGATGGAGAGATTGGGAGGAAGAGAGCTTGGTGGCTAGAATCAGGGAGGAAAGAAAGAAATAAAATCAGGAATGAATACGAACCTAGGTTTTATATCTAGCTTTAGGTTAATCAAATTAATCAACTCTCACTTAAGTGATATTCCAGAGAGGCTTTCTCTACTCCTAATAGATTTATCCTCTTAAATATATCATACGAACTCCATTTAAATCTTAAAAAATTTATAATTTTTTTTTAAAAATTCTATAAGATTATTTCTTAAATAACACTTATTATTTAATTATTATTTAAATGTCATATCTAGCAGTCCTAACTATCATATTAATGCATGCATATTATTATCTAACTTTGTTTCGCAAGATCATGGCCCTTGTAACTTCAAAGGGTCATAACTTTTGACTTAAAGTTAGAATCAGGCTTTGTCAGCAGCCACACATGTAGAATCCAGAGATCTTCATTTGACCAAGGGTTCGATCGATGTAATTATAGGTTTAGTCGACGAATGCCCAATAATGAGATCAGATTAGATTTAAATTGACCCTAAGATGGAAATGCTGGTTCGGTCGATCTCTAGGGTTCAGTCAACCGAACCCAATTTGGCAACTGTAGATCAAATAAGATCAGATCAGGCAACAAAGGAAGTTACAGAGTTCGGTTAATCAAACAAGGAATTAGTCAACCAATAAAAGAAGATTTCACAAAAGATATGATCTGGGCATATCGTGAACATAGACGTGAAGTCGAGCAAATTTTGGAGTTCGCTCGATCAAAAATAGTTTCGGTCGACCGGATGAAAAGGTATAAAAAGAGCCTCAAAGTCTGAGGTTGATCAAAAGAATTCTATCTAAGTCTTTATTCTTTATGCTAATTCATTCGAGAAAGTTCTGCTGCTACTATACCGAGAAACTCTCTTATAACCTATGCAAGAATTCAAATCATTTGTTGTCGATAACTTGTATCACTTACATTTATTATTTAAGGGATAGTAGTATATATGTTACTATCACCTTTATATTTGTATGAGCTTGTTTTAGTGATTTCCCATTGAAGCAATCAAGAATCGCAGACCATGGAGTAGTAGTCGATTGGTCTATGAACCAAGTAAAACCGAACGCATCTTTTCTTTTTATTCCACTGCTAATCTCTGTTTGGTTTTACGATATGAAAAGAAAGGTTTTTTCAACGAATAATATTCACTTCCCCTCTATCGGACTTCTTCGATCCTATATATATGACCTCTAACCATGATTTTGAGACTCCCACAACAAACTATGGCCACATGCCAAGTGGCACGAACCTAGTGCTAGTCTTGCAAAATCAGCACCACATTGGTGCTGGTTTAGTAAAATCAGCACCATGTTGGTATTGGTTTTCCTAAACTAGCACAATGTGGCCTTGGGTTCTCATCAAAAAGCCTTATGCTGGTTTTCGAAGATCAATACCAAGGTGGTATTAATCTTCTTAGACCAACAACATTATGCACAAAGAGATTCAAATCGTGTTATGCAATACTAGGAAGATCTGTAAACAATAAATGAGGGCATATTTATGTAGGGATCTTTGATGATAAACAAATTAAAAATGCAGCAGAAATTGATCCCTCTAGAGATCCATGTGATTATAAAACTACTTTTGCAACTACACTAGCAAATAGGATTGTTACCTTTGATGCATGAACAATCCTCAAAAGACTTCTGGTCAGGCCGATCTCAGCGCGATCAGAATGTCCATGCCTCTATGGTATCTACATGAGCATGCCCCTTCCTTCTTCTCACAAATTCCAGAATTGGAGAGTCTCACACCACCCCCTACCTTCTTGCTAGAGATGGCTATTCAAGGTGGTAAAAAGTGAAGAAGAAGAAGAAGATTTTCTTTTTTTCCGTAATGCGTTCTTGCTAGTGATTGGTATTTAAGGTGGTTAGGAAAAAGAAGCTAACTCTTTATCTTCTTACTAACTATTCAACTTCTTGCTAACCCTTCACCTTCTTGAAGAACTCTTCATCTTCAAGAAGAACTATTCATTTTCAAGAAGAACTATTCATCTTTAAGAAGAACTCTTAGCAGGCTCTATAGTTGGGTTGGGCCTTAAATGGATTAACTAATTAATCTAATAAGTCCAAAACCTAATTAGATTAACTTATTAATCCAATATGCTTAAGGTTAGAAACCATAAAATAAATTAATCTCTAAATCAACATGCTCTTTATGTGACCCATTAGGTTCTAGTAACATTGACAATATTTCTAAAACCATTTTAGATACATAAGCAATAAGTGACATATAGTAATATATCATTGCTACCCTAATGACAAGAATGTCGAGATTCGATCTAACCTATTTATTAGCATTATCTTGTATAGCTTAGTTCTTTTTTTTTATCTTTGATATCTAGATTGATTCACGATGCATAGATCGTGTCATTCTCTAATCAATCTATGTGTTTCTTGATTTCTAAGTAGACTCACTTAACCAAATAAGTTTAATATCTCATATTGACTTATTTGAGTATGACCATGTATTTCAGTAGTCCTACTCAATCAAGGGGTTCACGGATATCTCTTTCATTATATGGAAGGGACAAATTTCATCTACATCAATCACATCCCTCTACATAGCTTATTGCATACCTAGTGAAATGAATTTATAGTCCACCTCGTTATAAGTGATGTTTGCCGATACTAAAGTGCATAACTTATTGTGTAGGAAATCGTAGTGACTTCAGATTTAAGGACTATTTATACTAATAGTCATTATGAGAATATTTATGATACTCATATAACGATCCATGAAACTTCTCATGGCAAGTCAATTCAGTACATATTCTCTAATATATACTCATGTGTCAACTTGATATCTTATATCTATGTCTTGTATGAATAAGTCATCAATTAACCTACATACTAGTTTTAGTGTATTAATATTGCCCTTGTATATTAATACTTGACTAGCAATAATTAAGAATAGTGTTCTCTATATATGTCAATAACCTCCCACAATCAATTCAACAATTAATATGTTGTAGACTAGAACCATTATTATAAAGCATTATTATATTTATTCAGCTAGCACAAACATGAAATAAATATAATAATCCAAACAATACCTTTTATTGATAAATATGATACAATATGCTAAATTAATTAACTCATGATTGGCTCTTAGGGCTTACACTAACAATCTCCCACTAAGTCAATCACTGAAGTATCTAATACCAAGTGACCTAGTGTGACTCTCATACTTCCTCTTTGATAAGGCCTTGGTTAGTGGATCTACAATGTTGTCATCAGTCAATACTCTGCATATCATTACATCTCCTCTATCGATAATCTCTCGAATGAGATGGAACTGCCAAAGAATGTGTTTGGACCGATGATGGGATATGGGTTCCTTAGCTTGTGCAATAGCCCCATTATTATCACAATAGAGGTCTATTGGGTTAGAAATGCTAGGAACCACACCAAGTTCTGTGATGAACTTCTTGATCTAAACAACCTTTTTTGCTGCATTAGAAGCAGCAATATACTCAACCTCTATTGCAGAATCATCAACTATATCTTGCTTTGAACTCTTCCAACTCATAGCACCATCATTTAAGCAAAACACATAACCTGACTATGATCTTGAATCATCCTTGTCGATTTGGAAGCTTGCATCATTGTCTCCATTTATAACGAGCTTCTTAGCACCTCCATATATTAAGAAATAATCTTTAGTTTTTTTCAAGTACTTAAGAATATTCTTGATAGCAGTCCAATCACTTTCATCTGGATCTGACTGGCATCTGCTAGTCATGCTTAATGCATACGAGATATCAGGATGAGTACATAACTTGGCATACCTGATAGATCCAATAGCAGATGCATAAGGAATCTTGTCCATGATATCCCTTTCCTCCCTACTAAAGGGGCATTGAGCCTTTGAAAGGCTCACTCCATGTAACATTGGCAGAAATTCATTCTTGAAATTTTACATGGAAAAATGATTAAGTACTTTGTTAATATATATACTCTAACTTAGGTCAAGTAATCTTTTAGATCTATCTCTATAGATCTTGATGCCTAAAATATAGACTGCTTCACCTAAGTCTTTCATTGAGAAATAATTCTCAAGCCAAGTCTTCACAAACTATAGGATAGGGATATCATTTTCAATGAGAAGTATATCATCTACATACAAGATTAGAAAAATAATGGTGCTCCCACTAACCCTTTTGTAGACACAAAGTTGATATTCATTCTTAATGAAACCAAACTCTTTAATTGCATCATTGAATCAAAGATTCTAGCTTATAGAAGTTTACTTTAATCCATAAATGGACCTTTGTAACTTACATACCTTTCCAGTATCCTTTGGATCCACAAAATCCTTAGGTTGTGTCATATACACATCCTTGAGTAGATTTTCATTAAGAAATATAGTTTTGGAATTCATCTGCAAGATCTCATAATCATAGTAAGCTGTAATAGTAAGCAAGATCCGAATAGACTTAAGCATTGCAACTGGTGAAAAGGTTTTATCATAGTATATAACATGAATTTACTTGAATCCTTTAGCTACCAATCACCCTTTATATGTACACACTTGACCATACATGCCAGTTTTCTTCTTGAAAATCCATTTACACCGAATAGGTTTGATACCTTCAGGTGAGTCAACTAGAGTCCATACTTGGTTGGAATATATGGATTGTATTTTGGACCTCATAGCCTCTAGTCATTGATAGGATGTAAACTCATTCAAATCAACAAGCATTATCTCATTTTTGTCATACAAGAGAAATGAATATCTCTCAGATTGACGACGTACCCTATTAGATCTGCGTAGAGCTTGTTCTACTTGAACAAGTTATTGCTTCACAACTTTTTATAGTGTAATAGAGTCATGATCCACAATACTTTGTGGTGCCTGCTCAATTTTCATTAAGGCCTCAGTGCTAATTAGAATTTATTCAAGGTTTACTTTTCTCCCACTAGTTCTTCTAGAAATAAATTTTCTTTCTAGAAAAATATCATTTTTGGCAACAAACACTTTGCCTTATGTGGAATTATAAAAATAATATACCTTCTTTCCTTGGGATATCCTACAAACACTTTGTAATAATACTTGTCAGATTTAAATCCTAGTTTCTCTGAGACTTGTCATCGAACATAAGCTTTACAACCCCAAATCTTCATTAAAGACATCTTAGGACTCTGCCCAGTCCATATCGTATATGGTGTCTTTGTGAGTGCTTTAGACAGAACGCGGTTAAGTGTGAATGTAACTATCTCTAGAGCATGCCCTCAAAAGGAAGAAGGAAGATCTGTCCGACTCATCATTGATTATATCATATCTAATAAAGTACAATTTCTCCATTCTGATACATCATTCTATTGTGGTATGCCAGGTGGAGTGAGTTGGGATAGGATTCATAACTCAACTAGATGATCATAAAACTCTTATCTTAGATATTCATCACCTCGATCTAATCAAAGTATCTTAATATTTTTGTCAAGTGGTTTCATACTTCATTCTTAAATTTTTTAAACTTTTCAAAAGATTCTGACTTGTGTTTTATTATATACATATAGTCATATCTACTGAAATCATCAGTAAACGTAATGAAGTATTGATAACCTCCTCTAGCTGTTATATTGAAAGGGTCAAATACATCACTATGTATTAGTCCTAACAAATCATTAACTCGTTCGTTGTGTCCACTAAAAAGAGTTTTTGTCATCTTACCTAGTAGATAAGATTCGCATACCTTATATGATTCAAAATTAAATGAGTCCAAAAGTCCATCCTTATGGAGTTTTGATATACATTTCTCATTTATATTGCCCAAGCAACAATGCTAGAGATATGTTTGTTTTAAGTCATTATATTTTAACCATTTTGTATTTATATTATAAATTGAGTTTTCAAGGTCTAGAACATAGAGTCCATTTATTAGTTGTGCACTACAATAAAACATGTCATTTAAATAAATAGAATAACATTTATCCTTTATTACAAATGAAAATATTTTCCTATCCAAACAACAAATAGAAATTATGTTCCTAGTCAAAGCAGGCACATAATAGCAATCCTCAAGTTCTAAAATAAGTCTAGTGGGTAAAGATAAGAAATATGTTCCTACAGCTATAGCAATAACTCTTGTGTCATTGTCTACTCGTAGGTTCACTTCACCCTTTGTTAATAATCTACTCTTTCTTAGCTCCTTCACATTAGTACAATGTGAGATACACAGTTAGTATCTAATATCCATAAAGAAAAAGAGGATAAATTAACTTCTATAACATATATATCTGAGGCAGAAGTCTCACTCTTTTTCTTTTTTACCACCTCCAGGTACAACTTGTAGTTCCTTTTCTAGTATCCAGTCTCACCATAGTGAAAATAGGTTCCTTCCTTAGCCACCCCACCTTTAGGTTTCAATGCATGAGACTTGGTCTAGACTTTGGCTTAGGGCTTACCCTTACCTTTGGATTTCTATTTTCTTTTGTCCTTTTGCACCATCAAAATGGTATTAGGCTTTGTCTTCTTAAGATTGAGTTTAGCAATTCTCAACATACTTACTATCTTAGGCAATGTTTTGTCAATTTCATTCATGTTATAGTTCATGATAAACTGACTATAAGTCCCCTCGGGATAGTCTAGTAGCTAGCGCATGAGGTGTTGCCACCATGAGGTCTGGGGTTTGAATCTCGACAAAGCTGAGGTAAATGTCTCCCTTATGTGCTAGTCACTATTCCAAAGGCTAGTAGCCGCCCATGATTTACTTCCTCCTTATTGACCCTGGGATGGGTTGGCAGGGGCACTGGGGGCTAGAGCATTCGCCTTTTGCCACCATGATAAACTGACTATAACTTTTTGCTAACTATTATAAAACAAGGTTAATGGTCAATTCTTGGCTCAATGGAAATCCCAATCTCTTAAGATTCTCAATGTACGCAATCATTTTTAGTACATGAGTTCCTATGGGGCTTCGTTCTTACATCTTGCATTAAAATAAAGCCTTAGATATCTCAAATCTCTCATGTCTTGCCTACCCCTGATATAGTTATCTAAGATGTTCAACCATATCGTAAGCATCCATGTTCTTATGCTACTTCTAGAGCTTAAAGTTCATGGTAGCAAGCATAAGGTATGACGCATCCAAAGCATCATCCTGATGCTTCTTATGAGCATCCTTATCAGCACGAGTAACATTAAAGGCGGGTGATTCAGGAATAGGCTGCTCTAGGATGTACAATTTTCTCTCTTGTTTGAGAACAACTCTTAAGTTTTTATACTAGTCTAGAAATTATCTCCATTGAGCTTGCCCTTATCAAGGATAGATCATAGTGAGAGGCTATTAGATGTGTGTGTTGACATGGTGATCTATAATAAAAAATATAGAAATAAGTATCATATTTAAATTACTTAATTAGGTCTTTAATTAAATGATTCTCCCACTAAAATATAAAGCTTAGTAGGAGCAAATCATGGATGTGGGTAACCGTAGTCTACCCACACTACTAACTTCAAACCCCAATAGCAATAGCATTCAAGTGGAACAAGATCTAAATTGTACCGTATCTTGAATTAGCTTTGGCTAATCACCCAAGACTTAGGTATATTAGGTAGGTAATGTTTACCAATTGCATTGTATGCAACTCTTGGATAGTTAGGTGAACAAGTTTATTTGTTCTGTTACCCATCGAATAACCATATGTCTCTAAGTTCTCAATCCAATTGAGGTAACTTAGTTAAGTCACACCCAAAGTTCAATAGTCAAACATCACAATTATCTTATCGCACTCTACCAAGATAAATTGAGTCACTTTACTTTGATAAATATGTCTACAATTGATCAAGGTAGTAGTCAGTATTAAACTTTGGTAGGCATATTAAATTGACCTAATTATGGTAAAACTACTAATTATTCATGCATCACATTCAAGCATAGCATACATGAACATATATGCAAAATAGGCAAATAAACGTGACATGGTTATGGCCCATCTACTACGATCTTCTCAAACTATTAAGAGGATAGATAAGTCAAACTAGGGGATTGCATCTTCTCGAAGTGCTTCCTTGGTTGTGATGTGTTGTTGGCCTCCTTTTCAATTGTCATCTAGTATTATACTAGTACTATTCTAATTTGTGCATTACGAAGAAAAGAAACCTCGAGTTATATTCAAGGGGAGCCTAGTGAGAAGAGAAATCCTTTTACAACTTGAAGTATGAAATTAAATGGAACAACGCGCAAGCCGTATTACAAATTTACAACACACATACACAATCCAATCAAATTGGGTAATGGATTATAACCATGCACCATGGTAAACATCACATGTAACAGATCTATGACATCATTTTATTATGATTCCGATTAATGATTTATATGATGAAACCATACAGGGTCCTACAATTTATGATTTGTCAAATGAAACTGGATTGTAGCACGTGCTCATATTTAACATGAAGATGCCATAATCACTATAGTTTAATCAACACAAATCGTTTCATTCCAGACAAATAAAAAACAACACTTGTCAAAACCACCCATAAATCATTCTGAGCAAATCATAATAAATACATGTTCATTTGTTTATATCAAATATAAAAGAAGATGTAGAATGCATTAACAAGTGGCTCTGATATCACTATAGGGATCTTTGATGATAAATAAATTAAAAACATAGCGAAAATTAATCCCTCTAGATATCCATGTGATTACAAAACTACTCTTGCAACTACACTAGTAAATAGGATTGTTACATTTGATGCATGAACAACCTTAAGAAGACTTCTAGTGTAGCTGATCTTAGCGCAATCAAAATGTCCACACCTCTAAGGTATCCACACAAGCAAGTCCCTTCCTTCATCTCACGAATTTCAAAATCGGAGAGTCTCACACTGCCCCACCTTCTTGCTAGAGATGACTATTCAAGGTGGCAAAAAGTGAAGAAGAAGAAGAAGAAGAAGAAGAAGAAGAAGATTTTCTTCTTTTTCGTAATTGGTTCTTGCTAGTGATGGGTATTTAAGGTGATAAGGAAGAAAAAGCTAACTCTTCATCTTTTTACTAACTCTTCATCTTCTTGCTAACCCTTCACCTTCTTGAAAAACTCTTCATCTTCAAGAAGAACTCTTAGCGGGCTCCATAGTTGGGTTGGGCCTTAAATGGATTAACTAATTAATCCAATAAGTTCAAAACACAATTATATTAAATTATTAATCCAATATGCTTAAAGTTTGAAACAATAAAATAAATTAATCTCCAAATTAACATGTTCATTGTGTGTGACTCATTAGGTTCTCGTAACGTTGACAATATTTCTAAAACCATTTTATATACACAAGCAATGAGTGACATCTAGCAATGTATCATTGCTACCCAGGTGATAAGAATGTCGAGATTTGACCTATATAGCTCAGTCCTTTTGTCCTTGATATCTAGATAGATCTATGAGGTATAGATTGTGTCATTCTCTAATCAATATATGTGTTTCTTGATCTCTGGGTAGACTCACTTAACCAAATAAGTTTAATATCTCATATTGACTTATTTGAGCATGGTCATACATTTCAATAGTCCTACTCAATCAATGGGCTCATAGATATCTCTTCCATTATATGAAAGGGACAAATCGAGATCTACATCACTCACATTCCTCTACATATATAGCATATTGCATACCCAATGAAACGATTTTATGGTCCACCTTGCTACAAGTGAAGTTTGTTGGCAACAAAGTATACAACTACTTATATAGGGAATCGTAGTGACTTCAGGTCTAAGAACTATCGATACTAATGGTCACTATGAGAATGTTTATAATACTCATATAACGATCGATGAAATTTCTCATGTCAGATCAATTCAGTACATATTTTCTAATATATACCCATGTGTTAACTTGATATCTTATATCCATATCTTGTGAGAATAAGTCATCAATTGACCTACATGTTAGTCTCAGTGTATTAATATTACTCTTGTATATTAATACTTGACTAGGAATAATTTAAAGTAGTGTTCCCTATATATGTCGACAGCCTCCCACAATCAATTCAACAATTAATATATTATAAATTAGAACCTACTATTCTATGATATTATTATATTTATTCAGCTAGCATAAATATGAAATAAATATAATAATCAAAATATTACCTTTTATTGATAAATATGATATAATATGTCCTAATTCAATTAACTCATGATTAACTTAAGGCTTACACTAACAATTTAGACTAATGTGAGCTATGTTAACCCATACGCCTTAGAATAGGTCCAAACTGAGTTCTCTGAGTCTATTAATGGGTTTTGACCAAAACATATTGATTGACCTATGAGACTTGGATTTTTGAAATTTTAGCATGGGATGGAAAGGGTGAGTGTCTATAATCTATATATGGCTTCCAATCATGGTTATGAGACTCCTACAATAAGTTATGGCCACATGCCAAGTGGCACGGATCTTGGTGCTAGCCTTGCAATACCAGCACCATGTTGGTGTTGGTCTTGCAAAATCAATACCACATTGATGCTAGTCTTCCTAAACCAATACCAATGTAGCCTTGGGTTTTCATTAGAAAGGTTGGTATTGGTTTTTGAAGATTAGCACCAAGGTAGTGCCAATCTTCTTAGACCAACACCAAGGTGTAGGATCTGAGAAATCACTAAAGGAGGGATGAATAGTGTAGGATCGGTGCATGTGAGAGGAGGAGTGAATCACGTGTATTTTAAAAAACTTGTTCTTTTTATATCTTTTAAAACAAGTGAGTGTACAACGGAATAAAAGAAAATAAAACACCAGAAAAGCCAAAACACAGTCGGTTACTTGGTTCGGAGCCTTCAATGACTCCTAATCCAAGACCCAAACCCCTCAAACTTATCGATGGATAATCCACTAAACTCTCTACCCGTAAACTCCAGTAGAGTAATCGAGGACAATAAGAATATAAGGATAGTGTAACAAGCTACACTTCTTTTAAGCAGTAATGTAAATGAAATAAATAACTTCGCTACCAATCACGTAGATATTGAAGTGGGGTGCTCGTGTGTTGGTGTCGGTCTTCTGGCAGTGGTCAGATGTAGTAGAGCAGTAGCGTAGTAGTAGAGCGGTTTGAACGTGGTTAGAGTAGAAGAAGGATCATGAATAGGCGTAGAGAAGTGATGCATTAATGCTAGCTGAAGACCTCATTTTATACACCATTGGAGGCGCCTCCAATGGTTCAGGGTGCCTCCAATGTCGCTTATCTGATCTGAAGGCTTCGGCTCTTATCTGCCCTGAGGTGCCTTCATCAGCTCTAAGGTTCCTCCAATGCACTTCAAGGTTGTTGGGATCGAAATGTAGCTAGAGGGGGGGGGGGTGAATAGCTCTTCGCGCTCGTCGTGCTCTTCGTTGCTTGTTTCTTCAAAGATATGCAGCGTAAATACAAGAAACAACACATACAACACTAACACAAAGGATTTACTTGGTATCCACCTCAAGAAGAGGTGACTAATCCAAGGATCCACGTACTCACGCACCCTCCACTATGAAAACGCTCCTTTTCGGTAACTGCCGAAGGCGGAGAATCCTTACAAGCTCTCAGTACAAGAAGAAAGGAAAGGGAAACAAAATACAAGCACAACCTTACAAGTTTGCACAAGAAAACCCTAACCCTAACTTCTTCCTCGCCTCTTGACTTGGACGTGCACCAGCACAAGCCTCCAAGAACCTTCAAGAACTAACGGTGAGAACTTTGTGGAGTCGCTGTGAAGATTGTAGGTGCAGCGGAGGCCGGCAAGAGGGGGTGAATTGCTGAAAAACAAAAATAGACTATACCCTCCTCGTGCTTTCAACTCAATTAGTGCAATAGTAAATAAAGTAGTAAATAAATTAAAGCAGTAAATAGAAAAGAAACAGGAATTTAACCTGGTCACAACCAAGGAGGTTGTTAATCCAGGACAATGGGAAGTGCACTAAAAAAAATCTCCTTTACAGAAGGTGGAGAAGCCTTTTACACTTTGGAAGCTTAGAACTATTGCTAGGAATGACTACACAATTGATTGCTTGAGTTGTTGTTTAATTCCTAGCTCCAGGGGCCTTTAAATAGCCTCTAGAAATTCTATCCCGAGGGTCCAAGGCGCCTCCAACAAGGTCCAAGGCGCCTCTAGCTCGGTGAGTGGATAGAATTCTATCCGATGCTCGAACGATCATTCTAACTTGGCTCAAGGCACCTTCAACAAGCAATGAAGGTGGCTTCAATGTTGAAGGCGCCTTCAATGCATGTTTAAGGTGTCATTAAGTTCCTGCTACAGTAACTTCCTGCTATAGTAATTTCCAGCCTCTTTTGACTCCTTTTCTTCTTCGCTTTGGCTTTTGAAGCTCCGTTCTTTTGGGTGATTGCGGCCAACATGTAAAATACTGAAAATAGGAAAATATTAATAAGGGAATTTTTTGAAATTTTTAGAAATTTTTCGGAAATTTTTCGGAGCTCGTATGGACGAGTTAACGGGGACAAAAATGGGGCCCGGAAAAGCCTGTATAGGCTACCAATTTAAGCGAGGAAATGTTTATATTCTTAATTCTTTTTCTATTTCCTTTTCTTTAGTTTTTATTTCTTCTTTTCCTCATTGAAATCTCGCACCCGAGCTCTCCCCACATGCCCTAGCCTCCCTCCTCGCGCCGAGCCACCATTTCTGCCCAAAACTGCTCGGAGGCGGTTTCTTCTTCTCTTCCCCTCTCTTCTTCTCCTCTACCGATCATCGCTGTGCCCTAGCCGACTTCACTCTCCGCCCCGCCGATCTTCCATCGCCAGCCACTCGGGTAGCGCCGGCCACCCCCGACCGCCGTGCCTTAAGTCCTCTTTGGATATGCGCGCCGACGCCGATCACCGGCCACAGGAACTCCAGCGCCGCACTGTGCCATAGCTCGACCACCAACATCGGGTGTGGTCGTGACAGAGGACGAGGCTAGACCTAGCCCTCAGTTGATCTTCTTCCTCTCTTTCTCGGAGTTGCCAGCCGAACCCTTGGTCCGCCCGAGTGCTGAAAGCCGGCGTCACTATTTCTCCACGTGAGCAACCAACGCTGAGGTTCTCTCTCCCTTCTCCCTCACTGTGGTTACATTCCGTGCCCTATTTTGGATTCACAGTTGGCCGACTCTCCTTCTTCATGGCGTGCCCTAGGTTACTTCATACTGTCAGATCCAAACAAGACAGCAGAGAAGTGAGCAAGCATCAGTGATTTCATTAGGAAGGTCCCACAGTCCTGATCGGTTGGTGCCACTGTCGTTTTGGTGAGGCTAGCATTGTTCATAGACGAGCCACGACTCTGATCACCCTGTTCCGGCAGACAGGAGGCTGTGGTCACAAGATTAAGGTAAGTGATTTAAATATGGTATTTGAGTTGGGTAGTTGATTCATTTGTAGTGTTGAATCTGGATTGTTGTTTGGAAGGCAGTGCCGTAGTGTTGCTCCAGTCGGTGTTGCCACCTCAATCAGCTTGCTACGGTTTGGACTAGGGTAAGGTTTGTATAACAGTAAATTTATGCCAAATTATATCCATTGTTATGTTAGCTATATGAGATAGATTCTAGTGTTTAAGTGTGAAGTGTTAATGGTGAGCAAAGGATTGGTTCATTTCTGGATATTGAGGTTGCTAATCTGTATAGCTTGCTTAATGGGTGATTAGTTGTTTATGTGTTAATAAGGGTTAATGAAGCTAACCCTAGATGGTCGGTGGATTAGAAATTTGTTTAGCTATTTGTTTATAATTAACTTAGCTAAACTGTACGATTTATTACAGGACTTTGATTCGAGACGAGCATCTCGACGTCCGAGTTGGACCGGACTGATCTTTTTTCCTATTGGAGGCGGGTACTTTGACTTATGTCTTTGATATGCATAATAGTATGTTTAACATATAGCAGTGATTGTGTAATCATTTTGTTCGGTTGGTCACTACATGATAGTTACATGGTTGCTTGTTTATTTATTCTGCACTGCATATTATTTACCTGATCATATATGCTTTAGGTAGTGACCCAACCACATGCTATGTTATCTTCTGGATCTAGGGTTTATTTGATGCCCTATCTGATTTGTGTACCTTCTATCTGATACATCTTCCAGTGGTACACACTTTGTATTATTTATTTGGTCATTACTATGTTATTCATGAGATTGTCATGCTTAGTGTCATGCATTATGATTGCATGCTGTGCGATTGTCGGCTCCACTATGGTTGAGCCCATCGCCAGTTACATGTACTGCACACACCACCACCCATGGATTAGTGGTATATCAGGCAGGTGTGTGGCGGTTCTGCTGTTTGGCTCCGTTGGTCAGGTGACTCAGCGTGGTAGCCGGCAGTCAGTTCCGCTCTGTTTGGCTCCGTTGGCATTTAGTGTAGCAGCGTGGTAGCCGGCAGATGGTGGACTCTGTTTGGCTCCGTTGGTCAGATGACTCAGCGTGGTAGCCGGCAGAGATATCCTCCTCGTCATCGTGTACCGGGAGATGAGAGCATTGAGCTCCCCCATTTATGATTTGGGGTCAGAGGACAGGAGTACTCCGACAGCATCCCGTCCACTCGGTGGCTCATCAGGAGCAGTGATGTCAGAGTGCACGGTCACCATATGCATTTATTGCATTTATTGTTTGTGATTGCTGCATTTACTTGCTGAATTAATATGAATGCATATGATTGACATGCATACAGGATTATGACTTCCCCGGTCTGACGACCCTGTTACCTTTGTACTTTTATTCTGCTTAGTACAGTTATCTCCTGATTTCGTTTCAGTTGCATTTATCCTTCTCGTATTCAGGAGACTGTATGCATGATTGGTGTTGTCTGTTATTTGTTTTATTATGCATATCAGTTGTACCTGCTGAGTGTTGGACTCACCCCGCTTCCATTGTTGATATATTTTCAGGTTGAGGCTGTCAGGAGCAGTTCCAGTCGCTTGTTCCCACAGCACGTAGTGCTAGTCCTCTGTTAGTTTTGAGTTGTTATTTTATTTTAATTTTTCTCTATCAGACTTTGTTTTAGTCTTGTTTTGGATTTTACATATGGATATTGTATGGAATCCTTCCGTTTGATGGACTTTTGGTATGGTTTGGATTTTATTCTACTACATGCCTGCCTGGACGGCAGAAGAGATGAGTTCGTCGGATTTGAGCTTTACGAGTGTAGTTGAGTAGGGTGGATTTCGAGTCAGAGTACTATTGTTTGTGATTACTATTATTAACTGCGTGGTTGTGACAGCCAGAGGCTGAACATCTATATAAACTGCGTGGTGATTGTTTTTATTTATTATTATAATTCCAGCCGCCTGTGGCTGAGGTATATGTGTTATGTAGAAGTTTCAGATTGTCCGCCGTACAGGAGAGATGCTGTCAAAATTTCTTCGGACAGGGACTCCTCTGGGGTGTGACAATTTATTTGGTGTCAGAGCTTAAGTTTTACGATCGTTGTTTTCGTATTTTAGATGTTTGGGATAACCTGATACCTATTGATATGGTATCAGAGCGCCAAAGTTTGGCGATACTTGTTGGGTTTCCGTGTGTTGGATTTTTGAGATTTATCTGATACCAATTTATTGGTATCAGAGCAGGGTATGATACCTGCTTTTAGTATTCTGGATATATTGTGCTAGCCCAAGTTTGCGAGTCAAACTGGGTAGTTATTTTTGGTTGTACGGATTTTTCATTACGTATATGTTTTGGACTTTCGTTTCGGATTTTATTATGGATTTCCGATGATTTTCTCGTTCGGAATTTTGAGGTCAAATTGGGGACTGGACAGCGACGAAACATCTCCAGACAGCAATTAGGTATGATGTCATTTTAGTAGTTGGTTATACTGGTAGTAATATCTGTAATATAATTTAACAGATATGAGGCGATCTACACGTATTGCTGCGAGACGTGGTGCTAGACGACCACGTACGAGGACCGCGGGATCTCTGGATACGCCAGAGATGCCTTCTGTTGATGAGCCTGTCAGCCAGGGACAGACTCAGCATGCTGCGGGCGCGTTGGGCTCTCAGACCCCGATGGCTTCCTTAGAGGTACCTACCTCAGCTGCACCGACAGTATCTACTCCTACTGTATTTTCGGTATCATCAGGGGTACCGTTGACATTTCCGACACCAGCTCCAGCCCAGCCTATGGCATACGCGGCACCACCGCCACCTGGGCCTATAGTGTACCCGACACCAGCGACACTTGTGCCCCCAGTACATACAGTGTACCTAGCAGCACCTGCATTAGGGATACCGGCTACTCCTTATCCGGTACCATTACCTACTGTACCTCCAGTCGCGACCACCTATGTTCACCCTATAGTGCCACCGACAGCATATGCTCCAGTTTACCCAGCAGCACCGGGAGTACCTCCTCCAGGTTATGCAGCAGTACCACCTGTAGCACCAGCTCCAGTGGTTCCACCAGTTCCGACAGCCGTTCCGACACACCTCACTGACTTTGTCGCGGCACGAGCCAGGATTCCAGTGTTGGCGGAGTCGATGAAGAGTCGATTCACACTCTTCCGAGGAGATCGAGATCCGAGTGTGGCCTTGTCTTGGATTGAGACTATGGAGCGGACTTTCTTCTATATTGCTTGCTGCGAGTGGGAGAAAGCAGAGCTGACTTCTTTTCATTTACGGGACGCGGCTGACACCTGGTGGATTACCCAGTGTTCCATCATCGGTGAGCAGAACATCACTTGGGCCAGATTCAGAGAGGCTTTTGAGAGCCGTTTCTTTCCATGAGCTTATCAGATGGCTTGCCGGCAGGATTTCCTGAGTTTGCGACAGAATAATCGGACAGTGACTGAGTATAATGCAGAGTTTGACAGATTGGCCAGATTTTGTCCAGAGCTAGTTGCCGAGGACAGTTCACGTATGCAGCAGTTCATTCAGGGCTGGATGGACATTTGCAACTAAGACTTGTCGGTCTTGGTATCACATCTTATGCGGAGATGTTGGACAGAGCCCTCATTATTGAGTCAGCTCAGCAAAGAGTTTTTCCGGATAGGAAAAGGAAGCAGCCGAGTCAGACATCTGGACAGATCCAGCAGCCTCAGGCTACACCACAGCAGAGCAGGCGTAGTCAATCAGTCACGTAAACCTCAGAAATCAGGGCAGTCTTGTTCAGGACGTTTCCGGTCTTCCCAGCAGAGCCGGAAACAACCCGCCAGCGACATTCGCTGTTTCAGATGTGGGTCCAGAGATCATGTCACTTCAGCCTGTTCTCTGGGACAGTCAGTTTGCTTTCATTGCAAACTGCCTGGGCACCAGAGCCGAGATTGTCCACAGAAGACTCAACATATGACTTCCGGAGGGTCTGATCATGGAGGACAGTCCGGTCAGTCCAGAACTTATAGAGGAGGGCGAAGAGCCCAACCTTCGCATGGCCAGCAGCGGAGTGCTTCACCTGCAGCAACGACATTTGACATGCTTGGACAGGAGTACTCCAGTGCTTCCATAGCACCCCAGGGTTCTGTTCCAGGACTTTATTATCCGACGCAGGGGCAGTATCAGATGCAGCCTCAGCCTTTAGGCCAGTACCAGACTCAGTCCCAGCCATCAACACAGTACAGGCTTCTGCCCAGCCGCAGCAGCCGCTGGCAGCGTTACCTCCTCCTCCGCCAGAGACTGGACGTGTTCATGCGATGACCAGAGAGGATGCGCAGCGAGCCGATGGATCCATTTTCCGCGGTATGATTTCTATTTATGCCTTATCTGCAGATATACTGATAGATACTGGTAACTCGCATTCATTTATATCTCACACTTTTATGCGGGAGGTTAGTAGATTACCCACTTTTAGACCCCAGCGATTGACCATCTCCCTACTGTCCGGTGATACTTTAGAAGTCACCCAGGAGGTCAGAGGTTGCCCATTAGATTTTGGCAGCCTAATACTTACAGTGGATCTTTTAGTATTAGAAATGGTCGATTTTGATATTATTCTTGGCATGGACTGTTTGTCAGCATATCATGCCACAGTTGATTGCCAGACGAGGGTGGTCACATTTCGGCCTCTGAACCAACCCTCGTGGGATTTCACTGGCATCAGAGACGACGGCTTATCGATCATTTCGGCGATACAAGCTCAGAAGTTGCTGTCACATGGCTGTCAGGGTTTTCTATTATCTTTGATCAGTACTGAGGACAGCAGCAGTTCGCAGCTCTCCGACGTTCCTGTAGTCCGGGAGTACCCAGATGTATTTCCAGAGGAGCTGCCAGGTTTGCCTCCCAGAAGGCCAGTGGAGTTCGCTATTGAGTTGATTCCGGGAACCGCACCGCATCGAAAGCTTCTTATCGTATGACACCAAAAGAGTTGAACGAGCTGAAGGTTCAACTCCAGGAGCTTTTGGATAGGGGATTTATTCGCCCTAGTGTTTCTCCATGGGGTTCTCCGGTATTATTTGTCAAGAAAAAAGATGGCACTATGAGGTTATGTATTGACTACAGGCAGCTGAATGTAGTGACCGTCAGAAATAAATATCCTTTACCACGGATCGAGGATTTGTTTGATCAGCTCAGAGGTACATCAGTGTATTCTAAGATTGACCTACGATCTGGATATCATCAGTTGAGGGTCAGAGAATCAGATATTCAGAAGACAGCTTTTCGTACGAGATACGGTCATTATGAGTTTTTGGTAATGTCATTTGGGCTTACCAATGCTCCAGCGGTGTTTATGGACTTGATGAACCGCATCTTTCTGGAGTATCTGGATCAGTTTGTTATCATTTTCATTGATGACATATTGGTCTATTCACATTCCGAGGAGGAGCATGCACAGCATCTTCGTATAGTCTTGGAGATTCTTAGACGACATCAGCTGTACGCGAAGTTCAGTAAGTGTGCATTCTGGTTATCCTCAGTCGGTTTTCTAGGACACGTGGTTTCTAGCAGAGGTATTTCAGTTGATCCTCAGAAGATCGAGGCTGTCACCAGTTGGGAGCAGCCGAAGTCAGTTCAGGAGATCCGCAGTTTTCTGGGACTAGCAGGATATTACCGACGTTTTGTCGAGGGTTTTTCGCGTATTGCTATGCCGCTGACACGTCTTACCAGGAAGGGTGTGAAGTTTACGTGGATAGAGGATTGTGAGATCAGCTTTCAGGAGTTGAAGCGGAGATTAGTGTCGGCTCCAGTTTTGGTTCTACCTTCTGGAGAGGACGGATTTGTACTCTACACCGACGCTTCTCTTCAGGGTTTGGGTGCTGTTCTGATGCAGCACGGCAGAGTAGTCTCTTATGCTTCTTGTCAGCTGAATGAGCATGAGAAGAACTACCCAGTTCATGACCTAGAGTTAGCCGCCATCATTTATGCTTTGAAGATTTGGCGTCATCATTTGTACGGTATTACATTTGAGAATCTCACTGATCATAAGAGTCTCAAATACATCTTTACCCAGAAGGAGCTTAATCTCCGACAGAGGAGATGGATGGAGTTCCTGAAGGACTATGATTGTACCATTAGCTACCACCCGGGGAAAGCTAATGTGGTTGCCGATGCACTCAACAGGAAGTCCAGAGGGACTTTGGCTTGCCACCGGACTTCAGTCACGGACTTGATTCAGAGTTTTTCTGAGTTAGACCTTGAGGAGCAGGGATCTACAGAGCAGGGTATTCTTGTTACTATGGTTGCTCAGTCGTCGATCAGGACGAAGATCCGAGAGGCACAGGCTGGTGATCAGCATTTGCAGTTCATTAGCAGTCAGATAGCTTCCGGGCAGTAGACCGAGTTTACACGAGACGAGGAGGGTGTCATATACTTCCGAGGCAGATTATGCGTACCTCAGTCTCATCCAGTCTTACAGGAGCTACTTAAGGAGGCTCACCGTTCTCGATTTGCGATCATCCAGGCGGGACCCGTATGTATCGATACTTGAGGCGTTCTTATTGGTGGAACGGTATGAAGAAAGACATCGCGGATTTCGTAGCTAGATGTCTTGTTTGTCAGCAGGTGAAGGCTGAGCACCAGAGACATGCAGGGTTACTTTAGCGGATTCCTATTCCTGAGTGGAAGTGGGATCACATTACCATGGACTTTGTGGTAGGGTTGCCGAGGACACGACGAGGCCATGACGCGATTTGGGTAATCGTGGATCGATTAACCAAATCCGCGCATTTCTTAGTGATCCGGAGGACTGATCCTCTGGATCGATTGACAGATCTGTATTGTCGAGAGATTATCAAACTACATGGTGTTCCGTTGAGTATTATTTCGGATAGAGATCCACGGTTTACGTCTCGTTTCTGGCAGAGTCTACAGCAGGCCTTGGGCACACAGCTCCGTTTCAGTACAGCCTTCCATCCACAGACAGATGGACAGTCAGAGCGGACCATTCAGACTCTAGAGGACCTGCTGAGGTCATGTGTTATGGATTTCGGAGGTAGTTGGGAGGACTATCTGCCGTTAGTAGAGTTTACTTACAACAACAACTTTCATTCGGCTATTCAGATGGCACCGTTTGAGGCGTTGTATGGTAGACCTTGTCGGACACCCGTCCTCTGGGATGAGGTTGGAGAGGCCTAGTTGTTGGGACCTCATAGAGTTCAGTAGGATGCAGAGTTGGTCCGTACTATCAGACGGAGGATGTCAGAGGCGCAGGACCGCCAGAAGAGTTATGCTGATCGGAGACGCAGAACACTGGAGTTTTCTGTTGGCGACCATGTATTTCTGCGAGTTTCACCCACGAAAGGGGTGAAGAGATTTGGCCTCAGAGGTAAGCTGGCTCCGTGGTATATTGGCCCTTTCGAGATCTTGGAGAGGATAGGAGCGGTAGCTTACCGGCTAGCACTACCACCGTCCCTGGCAGGCGTTCACGATGTATTCCACGTATCTATGCTGTGGAGATACGTGCCCGACCCGACGCATGTGCTGACAGATATTTCAGTTCTAGTTCAGCCTGACATTACTTATGAGGAGGTTCCGGTATGGATTCTCCACCGGAAAGAGCGTCAGTTGCGGAACAAGACTATCCGGCTGGTTAAAATCGGATGGCAGCATCATTCGGACGAGGAGGCTACTTGGGAGCTCAAGGATACGATCCGAGCTCGATATCCCCATCTTTTTACTTGAGGTATGTGATTCAGTTTACCGTTCAGCATTTATACTTCCTGTCTATTGTTAGTACTTGCTGATGGTAGATAACGAAATTTGGGGACCAAATTTTTATTAGAGGGGAAGAATGTAAAATATCAAAAATAGGCGAATATTAATAAGGGAATTTTTAGAAATTTTTCGGGAATTTTTCGGAGCTCGTATGGACGAGTTAACGGGGACAAAAATGGGGCCCGGAAAAGCCTGTATAGGCTACCCATTTAAGCGAGGAAATGTTTATATTCTTAATTCTTTTTCTATTTCCTTTTCTTTAGTTTTTATTTCTTCTTTTCCTCGTTGAAATCTCGCGCCCGAGCTCTCCCCGCGTGCCCTAGCCTCCCTCCTCGCGCCGAGCCACCATTTCTGCCCAAAACCGCTCGGAGGCGGTTTCTTCTTCTCTTCCCCTCTCTTCTTCTCCTCTACCGATCGTCGCTGTGCCCTAGCCGACTTCAATCTTCGCCCCGCCGATCTTCCATCGCCAGCCACTTGGGTAGCGCCGGCCACCCCCGACCACCGTGCCCTAAGTCCTCTTTGGATATGCGCGCCGACGCCGATCACCGGCCACAGGAACTCCAGCGCCGCACTGTGCCATAGCCCGACCACCAGTATCGGGTTTGGTCGTGACAGAGGACGAGGCTAGACCTGGCCCTCAGTTGATCTTCTTCCTCTCTTTCTCGGAGTCTCCAGCCGAACCGTTGCTCCGCCCGAGTGCTGACAGCCGGCGTCACTGTTTCTCCACGCGAGCAACCAACGCTGAGGTTCTCTCTCCCTTCTCCCTCACTGTGGTTACATTCCGTGCCCTATTTTGGATTCACAGTTGGCCGACTCTCCTTCTTCATGGCGTGCCCTAGGTTACTTCATACTGTCGGATCCAAACAAGACAGCAGAGAGGTGAGCAAGCATCAGTGATTTCATTAGGAAGGTCCCACAGTCCTGATCGGTTGGTGCCACTGTCGTTTTGGTGAGGCTAGCATTGTTCATAGACGAGCCACGACTCTGATCACCCTGTTCCGGCAGACAGGAGGCTGTGGTCACAAGATTAAGGTAAGTGATTTAAATATGGTATTTGAGTTGGGTAGTTGATTCATTTGTAGTGTTGAATCTGGATTGTTGTTTGGAAGGCAGTGCCGTAGTGTTGCTCCAGTCGGTGTTGCCACCTCAATCAGCTTGCTACGGTTTGGACTAGGGTAAGGTTTGTATAACAGTAAATTTATGCCAAATTATATCCATTGTTATGTTAGCTATATGAGATAGATTCTAGTGTTTAAGTGTGAAGTGTTAATGGTGAGCAAAGGATTGGTTCATTTCTGGATATTGAGGTTGCTAATCTGTATAGCTTGCTTAATGGGTGATTAGTTGTTTATGTGTTAATAAGGGTTAATGAAGCTAACCCTAGATGGTCGGTGGATTAGAAATTTGTTTAGCTATTTGTTTATAATTAACTTAGCTAAACTGTACGATTTATTACAGGACTTTGATTCGAGACGAGCATCTCGACGTCCGAGTTGGACCAGACTGATCTTATTTTCCTATTGGAGGCGGGTACTTTGACTTATGTCTTTGATATGCATAATAGTATGTTTAACATATAGCAGTGATTGTGTAATCATTTTGTTCGGTTGGTCACTACATGATAGTTACATGGTTGCTTGTTTATTTATTCTGCACTGCATATTATTTACCTGATCATATATGCTTTAGGTAGTGACCCAACCACATGCTATGTTATCTTCTGGATCTAGGGTTTGTTTGATGCCCTATCTGATTTGTGTACCTTCTATCTGATACATCTTCCAGTGGTACACACTTTGTATTATTTATTTGGTCATTACTATGTTATTCATGAGATTGTCATGCTTAGTGTCATGCATTATGATTGCATGTTGTGCGATTGTCAGCTCCACTATGGTTGAGCCCATCGCCAGTTACATGTACTGCACACACCACCACCCATGGATTAGTGGTATATCAGGCAGGTGTGTGGCGGTTCTGCTGTTTGGCTCCGTTGGTCAGGTGACTCAGCGTGGTAGCCGTCAATCAGTTCCGCTCTGTTTGGCTCCGTTGGCATTTAGTGTAGCAGCGTGGTAGCCGGCAGATGGTGGACTCTGTTTGGCTCCGTTGGTCAGATGACTCAGCGTGGTAGCCGGCAGAGATATCCTCCCCGTCATCGTGTACCGGGAGATGAGAGCATTGAGCTCCCCCATTTATGATTTGGGGTCAGAGGACAGGAGTACTCCGACAGCATCTCGTCCACTCGGTGGCTCATCAAGAGCAGTGATGTCAGAGTGCACGGTCACCATATGCATTTATTGCATTTATTGTTTGTGATTACTGCATTTACTTGCTGAATTAATATGGATGCATATGATTGACATGCATACAGGATTATGACTTCCCCGATCTGACGACCCTGTTACCTTTGTACTTTGATTCCGGTTAGTACAGTTATCTCCTGATTTCGTTTCAGTTGCATTTATCCTTCTCGTATTCAGGAGACTGTACGCATGATTGGTGTTGTCTGTTATTTGTTTTATTATGCATATCAGTTGTACTTGCTGAGTGTTGGACTCACCCCGCTTCCATTGTTGATATATTTTCAGGTTGAGGCTGTCAGGAGCAGTTCCAGTCGCTAGTTCCCACAGCACGTAGTGCTAGTCCTCTGTTAGTTTTGAGTTGTTATTTTATTTTAGCTTTTCTCTATCAGACTTTGTTTTAGTCTTGTTTTGGATTTTATATATGGATATTGTATGGAATCCTTCCGTTTGATGGACTTTTGGTATGGTTTGGATTTTATTCTACTACATGCCTGCCTGCACGGCAGAAGAGGTGAGTTCGTCGGATTTGAGCTTTACGAGTGTAGTTGAGTAGGGTGGATTTTGAGTCAGAGTACTATTGTTTGTGATTACTATTATTAACTGCGTGGTTGTAACAGCCAGAGGCTGAACATCTATATAAACTGCGTGGTGATTATTTTTATTTATTGTTATAATTCCAGCCGCCTGTGGCTGATGTATATGTGTTATGTAGAAGTTTCAGATTGTCCGCTGTACAGGGGAGATGCTGCCGAAATTTCTTCGGACAAGGACTCCTCTGGGGCGTGACACAACCGAAATAGGGCTCACCCAAACCTAATTTCCGGCCTTCGTCAAGCAGCCTTCCGTCCCTCGAACGCCGCACACGCTCTTCACGCCCACCGGAGTACTCTTCCGCAACTCTCTCGTCCTTCGGACGCACCGAGCCCGTCGGCTCCTTTCCCGTGTTGTCCTTCTCGTTAGCTGCGTCTTCCGCTCGACTTCCTGTGCTCCTAAGCTCCTGCACACTCAGACACAGGGATCAAATACAACGCAGGACCTAACCAACTTGGTTGATCACATCAAAACCACCACGGGGTCTAACAATCTCCCTCTTTTTGATGTGCATCAACCCAAGTTCAAGTTAGGGTTAAAATAGACATTAATAGTAATTTTAAAGGAAATTACTAAACTAACATATATAAGCATAAATTTGCAATAAATAAAATTACAACACAGTAAAAAAAATTGTTTTAATTTTTAATTCTCTTAACTCCCCCTGAACTTGTAACTTTCTCTCCCCCTTTGATCACAGCAAAAATGGGGTACCAATAAGAGAATATTAAGCAAATTATTAAGGTAGAAAAAATTCTGATAAAAAATGAATTTTTAGAAAAAATTTCTAAGTTAAATTGAATTTTCAGAAAAATTTTCTAAGCAAAAATGAATTTTTAGAATTTTACAAAAAAATTTCTAAGTTAAACTGAATTTTCCAAAAAAAAATTCTAAGTCAATTAATTAAAAAAAATTCTAAGTAAACTAAATTTTTGAATGTTCTCAAAAAAAATTTCTAAGTCAAATGGAGTTTTTTTTTTAGAATTTCTCCAGGAAAAAATTTCTAACTAAAATGAAAAAAAAATTTAAGTTAGAATTTTCAAGAAAAATTTCTAAGTAAAAGAAATTTTTTATTTATTTTAAAAAATATTTGATAAACTTTCGAAGCATTATTTAATTCTAGTTTTTAATGCTTTTTCATAAAGTTAATTAAAAATTTTATTTCAATATTTCAGCTTCCAGGTCGTGACGAGACACTAGGCCTTCTTGGTTATTGGAGCAACAACCACTTCCTTAGACAAAGCCTTCATAAAGAAAATGTTTAATTTTCTCTCTTTAAAGTTTTTAACTTAAAAGAAATTAATTTAGCACAAATTTTGGAACCCAATAGAGGTTCCTTCCTATTGGATTAATCAGATATTTAGGGGGTACATAATTTTTGGGTACTTTTCTAAGTTGACTCTGATGGTTTCTAATGTACCAGTTCAATTTTCCATAAATTCTTAATTTTGATTTAGGAAATTTATTTAAGCATGCATCATGTTTCAAATTTTCAATTTCATTTTTCAACTTTGCATTTTCTAATTTTAAATGCTCATTTTCTTTTTCTAATTGATCTAACTCTTTAGAAAGTGCTTTAATAAAATGAAAAGACTGAGTTGTGGTTAGATTCCGTACCTTACTTACCTGACTACGTGATGCTACCCCTTCACTGCAGCTTTCCTCTTCTGATGAACCTCCCCCTTCATTTATGCTCATGTCTGAGCTTGAGTCTTCGTCCGGCTGATGGTTCGCCATTAGTGCTAACCCCGAGAATTCTTCGATGTCTGACTCAGAGGATGACGAATCTGACCAAGTAGCCTTCAGGTTCTTGTGCTTGGAGGGTTCTGGTTTCTTGTATTTTGACTTTTCCCTTTCTTTCTCCTTTCTCTTTAGCTTTGGGCAGTAATCTTTGATGTGCCCCTTGATGTGCATAGATTTTATATACTTTTATGCATGTTTTGACGCACATTTACATACTTTGAGCATGCTTGATCTATGCATTTTTGTACTTCCATCTTTCCTTTTAGCATATTTACTCTTTTTGTTCGGAGATCTGCTTTTGTGCATTTTCTGTACACAGGAGTCGAATTTGGCGAAGATTCTGCATTCTTGGACAAAACTTATGAGCAAAGCAAGCGAGAAGGCACCTGGCCGTGTACCAGACACGACCCTGTATTGGTAGGGAGCTCTAGCCGTGTGGAGTTCAGAGGTTGTGTGGCAGCAACAGCAAAGGAACTTGGCCTGGCCGTGTGAACCTCACACGGCCGTGCCAAGTCTTGAAGCAAATCAGAGTTCAATCCTTACATGGTCGTGTAAGGTTTCCAGAGACCAAGAAGGCCCTGGCCGTGTGCATCACACGGCCGTGCAGGGTTCCCCGCGCTTAAACGTGTTCTCGCCGTGTGCCCCACCCGCCCGTGCCCGGTTTCGTGGGGTAGTCTAGGCCGTGTGGATCTACAGGTCGTGCTTGGAGGTCTTAATGGAGTTGTCCACGGCCGTGTATGGATGGCAGAGAGGGGAAAGACTCTGGCCGTGTGAACCTCACACGGCCATGCCTCGGGGCCGTGTGGCGCCCGAAAGCCTCCCTCTATTAAAGCTTCTTTGAAGATTTGAAAGGGATCTTCTCCCTTTTGGGAGAAAGCAAGATTTGATGGATTCCTCACATTCTTGGGAGGATTTTTGGGCGATCTAAAGGGAGATTTTGGCGAATTCGACTCCGGGAGCGAGGATTGGATCCGAAGATGGAGCTATATTGTAGATAAGTTTTCTTTCTCTCCTCTTCTTGGATTGGGATGGAAGAAATGCTTGTAATATTCTTATCTTTGGTTTTCTTTCTTCGTTTTATGGAGTAGATCTTGTTGTTCAAGGATGGAGGGAGTATTTGTGAGATAAATTGATGTAAACTCTTGTGGATTTGTCATTTCTTTGTTTCTATGATGTTGCCTAGTTTGTTTCGATTGGATCTTGAATGATTAATTGTGATTAGGGCTTAATTCTCATTCTTGATTGATTGTTTGGATATCTTATAGACTTTGTAGAGATTAACTCTCACTCGATTTTCCGAGGGATCCACGTGACAGGTGCAAGCCTATGTAAGGACGTTTGAGGGATAACCTTGAAGGGGAAATGAGATTATTCAAGAGGGTAGGATAGATTTTATGATTCAATCCTTGTATCTTTATGGGTTAAGGAGCTATGAACTTCTATGTTGATATCCGAGGGAAGCATAGTAATAGGTGCAATCCTGTGTAAGGACAACGTAGGTTCATATCTAATTGATCACATTTAGGTACACTTTTCAGTCCTAAGCCGGTTATCTATTGCAAGAGAGAACCGGCAACCTTCTAAAAATATTAGACAATTGAGAAATAAGAATTGGTAAACCATATACATTCAAGAGATCTTACAAAGAAACCAAAACTCCTAGAACCTCCCTTTATCATAACTCAAACCCCAAACTCTTGTTTGATAATCTTTCATTTTGGATTTGTTTTTCATCCTTAGCATTTGAAACCAATTGATTAGTTGTTTAGCTAATTCACTTTGAGATATTTCTAGTGCTTATTCCAGTCCCTGTGGATACGATAATCTTTTATATTACTTGCGACATTTCCGTACACTTGCGGAACATGACACCCTTCTTCGTTGCAGTTGTAGCAACGAACCGTCCTCTTCTTTCGATGATGCCTCTGCGATTTAAATTTATTAGTACTGAAAAATTTATTGAAGCATCTTACTAGTAGTGCCACTTCGGATTCGTCGACCGAGGCTTCGGAGTCAAAACCGTTTACTTTTGTCTTTAGGGTAATGTTCTGACTGATTTTCTCTACTCTAGTGGGCTCTGTAACTCGAGATTCGTGAAGTTCAAAAGTCGAAAACAATTGTTCTAAAGTACTTACCTCGAAATCCTTAGAGATGTAGTACACATCTACTAAGGAAGCCCAATCGGGAGTTCTTGGGAAGGCATTGAGCACGTACCGGATCGAGTCCCAGTTCGTTACTTCTTCTCCAAGGTTGTTGAGTTGCGTGATCAGCTCTTTGATCCTCGCTTGGAGTTGCACTACCTTCTCACCTTGGTTCATCCGGAGGTTCGTCAACTGGTTCCGGAGGATGTCGCGCCTCGCTAGCTTCGCTTTGGAGGTACCTTCGTGAAGCTCCAGGAATTTTTCTCAGAGATCTTTCGCAGAGTCGTAGCTTCCGATGCGATTTACCTCTTGAGGTGGCAGAACGCTGAGTAGGTGGAACTCAGCCTTCCCGTTGGCAACGAAATATGCTTGTTCCTTTTTCGTCCAGGTGTTTTCCTCCTTATCTTTCGGAACTGCATAGCCATATTTCATTATTAAAAGAATGTCAAATTCAGTTTAAAAAAATACCTCCATTTTGCGCTTCCATATGGCGAAGTCTTCGTCGAACTTCGAGGGATGGATGTTCGCTCCGGCCATCGTCTTGATCGTAGTGCTTCAGTTGACGGTTAGTTCTTCTGAGGCGATCAGACTCTGATACCAATTGTAGGTGCAGCGGAGGCCGGCAAGAGGGGGGTGAATTGCTGAAAAACAAAAATAGACTATACCCTCCTCGTGCTTTCAACTCCATTAGTGCAATAGTAAATAAAGCAATAAAGAAATTAAAGCAGCAAACAGAAAAGAAACAAGAATTTAACCTGGTTACAACCAAGGAGGTTGTTAATCCAGGGCAATGGGAAGCGCACTAAAAAGAATCTCCTTTACTGAAGGCGGAGAAGCCTTTTACACTTTGGAAGCTTAGAACTATTGCTAGGAATGACTACACAATTGATTGCTTGAGTTGTTGTTTAATTCCTAGCTCCAGGGGCCTTTAAATAGCTTCTGGAAATTCTATCCCGAGGGTCCAAGGCGCCTCCAACAAGGTCCAAGGCGCCTCCAGCTCGGTGAGTGGATAGAATTCTATCTGGTGCTTGAACGGTCATTCTGACCTGGCTCAAGGCGCCTTCAACAAGCAATGAAGGCGCCTTCAAGTTCCTGCTATAGTAACTTCCTGCTACAGTAATTTACAGCCTCTTTTGACTCATTTTCTTCTTCGCTTTGGCTTCTGAAGCTATGTTCTTTTGGGTGATTGCGGCCAACCGAAATAGGGCTCACCCGAACCCAATTTTCGGCCTTCCTCGAGTAGCCTTCCGTCCCGGCTTAACGTCCCTCGAACGTCGCACACGCTCTTCATGCCCACCGGAGTACTCTTCCACAGCTCTCTCGTCCTTCGGACGCACCGAGCCCGTCGGCTCCTTTACCGTGCCATCCTTCTCGCTAGCTGCGTCTTCCGCTCGACTTCTTGTGCTCCTGCATACTCAGACACAGGGATCAAACACAACGCAGGACCTAACCAACTTGGTTGATCATATCAAAACCACCACGGGGTCTGACAAAGATCACTGAAGAGAAGGATCAAAGCCGTGGAAGTTCTACCAAGAGAAATGCTCGCCAACAGCTAAATACGACGCCAACGGTCGAATCCCAATCGATTGGATTGCTCCCAATCGATTGGGAAGGCTTTGGATCGATCGGTCGATCGATCCAGAGCGCCTATGTACTCTCGGAAATTGCCTGGATTGATCGGCCGATCGATCCAAGGCTTATCGCGCGAAATCGCACCTCCTAATCGATCGCCCGATCGATTGGGAGGCTTTCTGTTCGCGCGACACTTCTCCCCAATCGATCCACTAATCGATTGGGAGGAGGCTTGTCGCGGGGACTCACCCAATCGATCAACCGATCGATTGGGTATGAGCCAATAGATCGGCTGATCGATTCAGCTCCTGTTTTTACCCAAAAACAAGTCCAAAGTCCCCTACACCAACATCTGGTCAACCATGACCTGTTAGTTCATCATGCCTAGCATCCGGTCACCCTTGACCTGCTAGGACTCCCTCACTAAGTGTCCAGTCAATCCCTTTGACCCACTTGGACTTTTCTCCTCGTGCCAAGTGTCCGATCATACTTGACCCACTTGGACTTATCTCCATTAGGTGTCCGATCAACCTTGATCCACCTGGATTTCCCGTGCCAAGTATCCAGTCAATCCCTTTGACCTACTTGGACTTCCTAACACCAGATGTCTGATCAACCTTGATCTATCTGGATTTCCTGTTCCTAGCTTCACTCACCAGGACTTTCACCTAGCTTCACTCACTAGGACTTCTCATTTGCCTGGCTTCACTCACCAGGACTTTCACCTAGCTTCACTCACTAGGTCTTTCCATACTGCCTAGCTTCACTCACTAGGTCTTTCACCTGGCTTCACTCACCAGGATGTTCCAGCTGCCCGACTTCACTTACTGGGACTTTCACCTAGCTTCACCCACTAGGATTTCCCATCTGCCTGGCTTCACTCACCAGGATTTTCCTTCTGCCTAGCTTCACTCACTAGGACTTTCCTTCTGCCTAGCTTCACTCACTAGGACTTTCCCATTTGCCTGGCTTCACTCACCAGGACTTTTCAGTCAAGTATCCGGTCAACCTTGACCTACTTGACTCTCCTTCACAATCTCCCCACATGAACAATCGCACCTACAATCTCCATGTGTTGTCTACATGTATTGTCAAACATCGAAACCCAAACATCAAGACTCGAGCTTGAACCAATTCAAGCTTAGTCAACTAGGTCAACCTTGACCTAGGGAATATTGCACCAACAATCTCCCCTTTTTTGATGTTTGAGAATACCTTTAAGTTAGGCTAATCTCATAGCCTCAACTCTCCTTCATGCCAATGTAAGAATGATGGTTTCCTTCATTCTCCTCCTTTTCTAGAGGGCAAACTCTCTCTTAGGTAATGAAGGCCTAACTTAACCACACATTCTCCCCCTATTGGCACACATCAGAAACTCTCCCCCTGAAGAGTTACACAAACGTTGTTTACAACTTCACTCATTGTTCACAACATAATAACGAAGGTCTCATACCCTTCATTATTCTAAACGCTCATCCTTGAGCATATACCACTTGGTGTATTCACACACGATTCAAATGAAGGTCTCATACCCTTCATTGTCATCAAATGCTCATCCGTGAGCATACACCACTTGAATAATGAAGCTATCCACTCTCCATTACATTCAAATGTCCAACCTTGAGCATTTTCGCTAAAGAAGGATAACCACCTTCCAAGGTGTATGAAAAATAGATTTTCATGTCCTTAAAGAGTAACTCTCCCTAAAGACATGCACGTAACTTCTGTCATTGCACCAACAATGACTTAGAATCCCTAAACATTTAGGAAACCCAAATTTTGAAGTTTTGGTGTTCAAAAATTCAATATTGAAACCAAACCTCAACCTAAACCTCTTCTTAGTCTCCCTTAAACAATCTATCCTCGTTTTCATCACGAAAACTCCCCCTAAATGTATACAAATGTGTTTTGAGGGGTTAGGAAAGGTTTTATAGATTAAAAATGGTTTAAAATGCTGAAATCAGGCTTTCCTAGCCAAAATCAGCATCCCCAATCGATTGGAGTTGGGTCCCAATCGATTGAACCCTACTGAATTGATCCACTGATCGATTCAGACTGCATGGATCGATCGGTTGATCAATCCAGCGAGCTTCTGCTCGCGGAAAAACTCCTCTCAATCGATCGCCCGATCGATTGAGGCACTCCAATCGATCGGGTGATCGATTGGAGCTCTGAAAAACTGAAAATTTATTTCAGTGAATTTCAGAAACTCTCTTAAAATTCTACAAAAATTGAAAAATCATGAAAATTCATGTAGATAATCCTTAGGGTATATATTATCAAGGAAAAATAGTTTTCTATGAAAATACTTTCTATTTTCCAAGATTGACACAAACTTGAAAACTTGTAAAAACTTTAGTGTTTTTCTTCTAGTTTGTGCCTAACTTTTCAATGATGATCACTATCAAAAGATAGTCTTCACCAAGGTTTTCCAAAACCATTTTAAAATCATTTTCAAAGCTAATTTCCAACCATGTTCTTTGGGCTCAATGCACATGACTTGTACATTAGCTTTCCCAATGATTGGAAAATACATAACTATATGTTTTGATGAATTTAAAACTCAAAAGAATGCACTAAATCAACATCTTGAGTTTTGTTCATCATCCTAACATCTCACTTGCATCTAATGTGTACGAAAACACATACAAGTCACCTTATAGTTCTTTGTAAGATGTAAGATTTTGGTTTTGCCCTAATCTAGGGATCATGCAAATCTATCTAGGCATTTTGAGGTTATGAACATCCACCAAGGATGTTACTTCTTCATGAATGCCATTTGTCCTTAGTTTGCACGGAATTAAAAATAATGCATGATGTGTTATGGCATACCTCAAAAATAAATAATTTTCAAAAGAAAATTTCCTATGACTACATGATGTATGTATGACATGACATGGTATTTTTGTGTTTTTCATAATAAAACATGAATGCAAAATATGATGTCATGACATATGATGGGCAAACAACGCATGGTAAATTAGCATAAATAAAATACCTAGAATAACTATCTAAGTATCCTTAAACCTTAGCTAACTTAGAGTTTAAACCCTACATTGTCCAAAATGTCTCAAGAAAATGACAAAACCCAATTTTGACATTTCTTCTACTTTTCCTAATTTGTGTCAATTTAAATTAATCACATTCCTCAAATTTTGACACATATTATTATTTTAAAGAGTAACAAATTAAAATAAGGCTTAGATTTGCCTTTAACTTCCCAATAAAATGCCAAAAATCCAACTTGACATTTCTTTAGACTTGATTTCTTGTGCCAATTAAAATTATATCCAAATACTCAAATTATGGCACATCTTACTCTTTCCAAGAGTAAGTCATTAATCCTTATCATTTTCAAAGGTTAACAATAACTTTGAAAATGCTCTTAGAGTGTCAACTTCATCATGATTGGGTTAACTAACCTTTCAATTAGAGTTGACACTCTCTAACCCATCTAAGGGGTAGAGAAAATGATCCTAGGAACCCAAAACTTATTAGTGCTCTTTGGATGCTTTAGATATTCACTAGGAATAGCCTCCCTAGATACCTTCCTAGTGACCTTGTTAGGCTTCTTAGAAGCCTTGGTCACATTTTCTAGATCAACTCTAGGGATTTCTTCCCTTGTGACCTTTTTTGTGACTTTCTTGGACTTCTTAGAAGTCTTAGTCACTTTTGTTACAAAAATACTCTTAGGAATAACCTTCTTAGTATTTTTGACTTGACCATTTGACCTAGGGTTGGTTCCATAATTATATGGAACCATATGATACGAAGGCACATCCTTTTTAGTTTTAGGTTTGTATCCCAAACTCCTATGGCCCTTGGATGACCCTTGTTGTCCTAAACCTAGATTTTCCTCATTTTGCCCTTTTAGGATATTTTCCATCCTTTTTAGGGCCGTTTCCATTTTATCAAGCCTTGACCTCAAGACTTGATTTTCTTCCCATAACTCCCTAGATTTTGATTTTTCTTTAAATCCTTGAGCATTTTTATTTCTAGGCTTATAACTATGGTCCTAGGTGTTATTACCTACACTTTTACCTACCTTCCAAACCCTAGGTGTGGTAGTCTTACCATGGAGAGCCATATGTTTTTCTTTAATACTATCATGCTCCCTATTTTTATGGTAAATAACATTAAAATGATAAAAATTGGAATTAGCATGTTTTTTACCATTATTTAAAGGGGTAGGCTCAATAACTGATACCTTTCGTTTTACCTTGGAGGCTCCCCATTGAGTTGTGCTTCCTCCTTGAGCCTTGACCGCTTTCTTCCCCTTGGGACATTGACTTCTATAATATCCTTTTTGGTTGCACAAAAAGCACACAATGTGCTCCTTGTTCTTCTTCGTTGTGGGAGCGGTCTCTTTAGGCTTCTCCTTGCCCTTTGGTGCCACTTGGCCCCTCTTCTTGGCCAATTTAGGGCACTTGCTCTTGTAGTGCCCATGTTCCCTACATTCAAAACATATGATATGATCTTTATTTTTAAATGAAATATTTATACCTTCACATGTAGGGATGGCACTAGATCCTCTATTTGATGTCTCTTGATTTTTGGAGGGTACATCATCTTCTTCTCCTTTTGACCCGGATGTAGAAGCTTCTCCTTCTTCTTGATCCGGCATCACTGAAAGTCGCTCCCCCTCAATCCTAGAGGTGGAGGCTTCTTTATCCTTATCTTGTATATGAAACAAAGAGTATGCTCCCTCTTTGCCCTTTTCATTGTATTCCTTTGAAGGTGAAACTTCTTGGACTTCTTCTTCGGAGGTTAAGCATCTCTCAACTTCGGAGTCCACTTCCCCTTGATCTTGACCCATGGAGTCGCCCTCTTTGAATTCTTCTTGAATTGGTACAATGGAGGGGATCTCATGAATCGTTGCCAATTTGCTCCAAAGCTCCTTGGCATCTTTGAATTCTCCGACTTGAGCCAAAATATTGCTTGGCAATAAATTGACCAATAGCTTGGTCACTTTGTCATTTGCCTCGCTCCTTTGAATTTGCTCTTGACTCCATTTTCTTTTCTTGAGGATCTTGCCCTTTGAACTTGTTGGAGCTTTGAAGCCTTCCATTAAACCAAACCATTGCTCTATATCCATCATAAGAAAATTCTCGATCCTTGATTTCCAAGAATCGAAACTTGTAGAAACATATGGTGGAGGCACCCTTGTGTCGAATCCAAGACCATCTTGGAATTCCATTTGAAGTTGAGCTTGATGATGAAGTCTTTGACTTGATAGAATTTGCTCCAACTTCTACACCCTATAGCCTTGTTGCCCCTACCGGCGATGATTCCGGTGAAGAGCGGCCTCGCTCTGATACCAATTGTTGGGACCAAAATGTAGCTAGAGGGGGGTGAATAGTTCTTCGCGCTCGTCGTGCTCTTCGTTGCTTGTTTCTTCAAAGATATGCAGCGGAAATACAAGAAACAACACATACAACGCTAACACAAAGGATTTACTTGGTATCCACCTCAAGAAGAGGTGACGAATCCAAGGATCCACGCACTCACACACCCTCCACTATGAAAACGCTCATTTTCGGTAACTACCGAAGGCGGAGAAGCCTTACAAGCTCTCAGTACAAGAAGAAAGGAATGGGAAACAAAATACAAGTAAAAGCTTACAAGTTTGTACAAGAAAACCCTAACCCTAACTTCTTCCTCACCTCTTGACTTGGACGTGCACCAGCACAAGCCTCCAAGAACCTTCAAGAACTAGCGGTGAGAACTTTATGGAGTCGCTGTGAAAATCGCTGAAGAGAAGGATCGAAGTCGTGGAAGTTCTACCGAGAGAAATGCTCGCCAACAGCTAAATACGACGCCAACGGTCGAATCCCAATCGATTGGATTACTCCCAATCGATTGGGGAGGCTTTGGATCGATCGGTTGATCGATCCAGAGCACCTCTGTACTTTCAGAAATTGCCTGGATCGATCGGCCGATCGATCCAGGGCTTATTGCGCGAAATCTCACCTCCCAATCAATCGCCCGATCGATTGGAGGCTCCCAATCGATCGCCCGATCGATTGGAAGCTCCCAATCAATCGCCCGATCGATTGGAGGCTCCCAATCGATCGGCTAATCGATTGGGAGGCTTTCTGTTCGTGCGACACTTCTCCCCAATCGATCCACTGATCGATTGGGAGGAGGCTTGTCGCGGGGACTCACCCAATCGATCAACCGATCGATTGGGCATGAGCCAATCGATCGGCTGATCGATTTAGCTCCTGTTTTTTCCCAAAAGCAAGTCCAAAGTCCCCTACACCAACATCTAGTCAACCATGACCTATTGGTTCATCATGCCTAGCATCCGGTCACCCTTGACCTACTAGGACTCCCTCATCAAATGTCCGGTCAATCCCTTTGACCCACTTGGACTTTTCTCCTCGTGCCAAGTGTCCGGTCATACTTGACCCACTTGGACTTATCTCCACTAGGTGTCCGATCAACCTTGATCCACCTAGATTTCCCGTGCCAAGTATCCAGTCAATCCCTTTGACCTACTTGGACTTCCTAACACCAGATGTCTGATCAACCTTGATCCATCTGGATTTCCTGTGCCTGGCTTCACTCACCGGGACTTTCACCTAGCTTCACTCACTAGAACTTCTCATTTGCTTGGCTTCACTCACCAGGACTTTCACCTAGCTTCACTCACTAGGACTTCTCATTTGCCTGGCTTCACTCACCAGGACTTTCTATACTGCCTAGCTTCACTCACTAGGTCTTTCCATACTGCCTAGCTTCACTCACTAGGTCTTTCACCTGACTTCACTCACCAGGATTTTCCAACTGCCCGGCTTCACTCACCGGGACTTTCACCTAGCTTCACTCACTAGGATTTCCCATCTGTCTGGCTTCACTCACCAGGACTTTTCTTCTGCCTAGCTTCACTCACTAGGACTTTCCTTCTGCCTAGCTTCACTCACTAAGACTTTCCTTCTCCCTAGCTTCACTCACTAGGAGTTTCCCATCTGCCTGGCTTCACTCACCAGGACTTTTCAGTCAAGTATTCAGTCAACCTTGACCTACTTGACTCTCCTTCACAATCTCCCCACATGAACAATCGCACCTGCAATCTCCATGTGTTGTCTACATGTATTGTTAAACATCGAAACTCAAACATCAAGACTCGAGCTTGAACCAATTCAAGCTCAGTCAACCAGGTCAACCTTGACCTAGGGAATATTGCACCAACAAAGGTGTCTCTAATGTGCTCTAGGGTGCCTCCATGCCACAAAAGTTTATTCAGAAACTTTATCTCTGTGAGGGTACCTCCACCCTATCCAGGGTGCCTTCGCGTAGCTCCGATGCACCTCCACGCAACTCTAAGGAACCTCCACGCTGCTCTGAGGTGCCTCCCTACAGCTTTAAGGCACCTCATACACTATTTATCCGAAGCTAATTTTTACAATTAACTCTTGCAAAAGCCTGTTACTCCAAATAGAAACAAATAATCTATAAAATAGAGTTAGCACAATAAGATAAAATTATTAATTAGATCCTATCTTACCAAAATTAGGATCTAGTCATGGTCTCAGCTTATACTTCCAAAATGGATCTAAGCTGGAGCAGCACCTATAGTCCCACTAGGGCTTATCCTGACTATATCTCTTCTAGTGACTTATCTTCACTTACTATTTACAATCACTTGACTTACTTTTTGTTCCTGTCAGCTGTCAGATCCGTAGACCCAAGTAACTTCAGTCAGCTGTCAAGTCTTGCATACCTAGCTTGACTTTCTTCCAAATATTGGGTCATACTTTGACCTATCTGGACTATGTGCTAGTTATTAGGTCCTCAGATCTAATTAGCTTCAACCCGGTGTCAGGTCCTCTAGACCTGTCAATTCCTACACACTTGGTAAAAGTATCAGATAAACATAACATCCAACTTTAAACCATTTGTTATTCATCAAAACCTAAGTTTGACCATTGGTATTAACTGTACTAACAATCTCCTCCTTTTTGATACAATAACTGTTAGATTTTGAGGGATGTGTTAAGGCAATTTGACTTATAGTTTTACTATTTATTTGATAAATATAAATTTACTATTTGAGTGCATATTATATATTTAAATAGTCTTAAACTCATTTACTGAATGTCTGCAATACAATTCATAGCATTAGAGAATTTGTAATTAGATCACAGCTTATGATTATCTCTACATGTGTAATTATGAATGTATTAGAATTTCTCTAGTCGTCGAATTGGTGCATTCAGACATCATCAATTCTATAAGACTAGCACGGGTTATACTCCTTGGTTCGGCCAAGCAATTATTTCTCACTAGCTGGAGATATTAGGATATGAAGATTTAAACATGGATGCTAGTTATGGTAACTAGTTCATTGGAGTAACTTGCTGTAAGACTTCATATGGTTCTCTCTATATATAAATATATTTGTAAAGTTTTTACTGTAGCTTGAATGCAAGTTTTCTTTAACTTGATGTATACAAGTCATCTTGGTCATATAGACTCATACTTTGACATCTTAAGCAAACATCTCTTAGAGGTATGGATCTGAGATGATTGGGTATAAGTTGAAGTACCCAAAAGTGTTTGGTTAGCCCATAGAGGATTCACCGTTCCTTGCGAGGATATGTATATCTTATGACCACTCGTTTGGATTATTACTTAAAGTTTTTGGCCAAAACATCACATGTTAAGAGTATGGAGCTCTTGTACACTTGTACAAGTAATTTGAATTTGCAAAACGAGAAAGTATTACTTGGGCTAGGTGTGATGTAGTCAGCCTAGTGGGGGCAGACACATAGACCATATTCTGAAACAAGTGGGTATAAGACGAGCGAAAGGAACGAGACACGACTCACTATAGCTGTAGAAGAGTTCAGAATTAGTTCTAAGATCAACTGTGATGTTTTTGTTAATTGGAGATCATGATGTACTACTAGATATCACTCATGATCATTTCATAATTAAGTAGTTAATTATGGACTGTCAAGATAAATAGGGAACCTATTGGGTCACACGCACTACAAGTCTATAAAAGACGTAAAACAAGTTAGAGAATAGGATTCTCAGATCAAGAGATAAATATTTGGTTGGACCATACATAAGATAAATATGGAAATATTTGTCAGAATAGAAGTGCGGATGGGACACATCTCTTATAAAAGAGTTGAACTCTATTTGGTTTAATCATGAATCAATTTGGTTTAACTATGAACCAACTTGATTTAGTTAAACCAAATTAATTTAGTTGTGAGTTAAACCAAGGGGTTAATGGGCTAATTTTTGTTAAGGTATAATGAGTTAGATTTGGGCTTTCTAATCCACACTACAACAAAACTGCACAAAGACAACGGTGAAAAATCGTTGTGAAAGACCCAAACAAACCGTTGTCATTTAAAGCGCTGAGAAAGATAGGGGTGCTCAAAGATAACGATTAAAAATCGTTGTCTCTTTACCTAAAATACAATAATTTTTCATCATTGTGTTTTAAGATGAACCATTGTGAATGTGGTGAAGATACAACAATTTTTTTTCAAAAATGATAACAGTTTATAACCATTGTGTTTAAAGTAAAAAAAAAATAATGATTATTAACCGTTATCTTTGAGCATCCATATTTTTCACAATGCACCAATTTACAATGGTATGTTTGGATCTTTAACAATAATTTTTTACCATTTTTATTTTAAAAATGCACATATAAAATTCTAATAGTTTTTTTTTGTCTGAGACAACGATTAAAAAAACTATTGTCGTTTGTCCATTTTAAACGTTGTCATTTCTCAATATATCATTTTAACCGTTATCATTTCTCAACACATACTAAGAACAATAAACCATTGTCAATAAATCGTTGTCTATAAACATATATACAATAATCCATTTTCTACAAACATAAATATATCATCCCAATTTAAATGATCACTTCTTATATATACAAACTTGTAGCAAAAGATATATACAAACTTGTAGCAAATCATATTAACTGAAACCCTATTTAGCTAGTCACTTCTTGTCTTACAATTTGGAGGCTTAAAGAGTACATTACTGCAAAATAAACAACCATCAAAAACAAATTCATAAAGTACCAATATCTTGTCGTCAAAATCCTTCTAACAAATAATATTTCAATTTTTGATGTCAAAAAACATGTCGTGGTCTCTCCTCTGCAACATTTATGCGTATTGCTCGACCGCCCAAGCTCTGCCTAAGTGCCAACATGTAATCTAGCATGTATTAAATTGACCAAAAAATAGAAAAAAAACTATGCTTCAACTAAATATATGTAATGGACAAAAGGAAATAATCAAAGTATAACAATATTAGTTAGCAAAGGCAAGGACTACGAGCAAACCATTTAAAATGTTCCTTATATCTCCATTGGGGCTTCTCCACATGGACTTGAGATTAAACTCTGTAACTCTGGCTTCATCTGCCATTAAAAAGATAAGAGAAACAAATTTAATGAAAAAAGTTATAAAAGACAATGTTGTCTATAAACACTTAATGAAGGATAATAACAATGAAAATACAATGAGTACTTCAAGAGAAACACCAACACTAAAGGGCGAAACACATATTTGCCAAGTTCAGCACAAACACCAACACCATAAACAGCAGCCTGGAAATGATTACTTAGAAATAACAACCATATTCCATTGAAGTTATATGCATATGTGCTAAATGGATAGCAAGTACATATGATAGGAAAGAGAAAGGATCACTCCTCATTTGCCTAACATCTGCATTATCATCATTACATGCTTCTAAAAAGAAAGGAAGGTAGGTATCATAATATCTGCCAAATTGGAAAATAGAAATATTGGATACTTGTGTGTTGTACATAAACAAGCATGACAATAATAAATTGACTGAAAACCATACCTAAAAGCTGCTTCCCGGTATTGTTCTGCAACATCATCAAAGATGCAAATGATAATCCTTCTCTCCTCAAGTGTTTTATCCTTCCCCTACACAAAAGACAATGAAAGAACATGCTAAACTGTAAGTTTGTGATACAGAACAGAGAAATTAGTTGCTACTAGTCCAAGAGCATCATAAAACAAATCAAGAGAGATACAAAAGTTATAATTTTAATAGTTGTAATTTATAAATATAATTATTGCAGTTGATGAAGCAGAATTTTACAAAAGTTTGAATATGCAGCTGAATACCAATAATATATACAAAAGTTTAAAGAGTGATAGCTAATTACACAAATATTTTTCATTTGTATCCCTTGATTTGTTTTTTTAATTGCATGCACTGATATCATGAATAATATATACAAATATTCCTAGTAAAAAGGAAACAACAACCCTTTTAGAACAAACAATAAGTTACTTAATTTTAGATCCTAAAAATAGATACATAATTGGACAACTTAAATCTAACTAAATGAATTTTTATTTTTTATTTTAAAGAACCCCAAGGTATGAAATGTTGGTTAGGGAACTTTCATTTGAAATGGGGTTTCTTGAAATTGGTAAAACATCAACTAAATTAGGAAAGAGAGGAGACATAATAATAGAACCGAACATTTATTTCATTTGTCTATATGTCTCAAACTTTCTTCATAGACTGAGGCCAATTAGAAAATAGATAGACTAATATTTGAATTATGAAACTATGTTGCTTTTTATGCTTTAATATCATGAACTCACAGTAAATTGAGCATGGACACCTCTAAGATTGTCTTGATCTCATGTTTCTGGAAATTGAAGTGGAAATATCCTCGTCTGCCTTTGTTGGATCCCTATTATTGAATCAAGAAACCTAGCAAGGAGATTATGACTTCCTTTTGTATCCAAATTGAATCCTAGAGAATAAATGATAAGCTGTGTGAGACAACAAAATAGAAAAACTTAATTAAGCATAAGATGAGTATAATAAAATTTTGAAAATGTTAATAGCACATAACAAACCTTTTCTTTTAGCAGATGGAATTTTTTCACCTTTAGACTCATTTTGTCCAACTGTTTTTACAAATATATCAAGGACTAAAGGTCACCAATCTAAAACCATATTTGATACTACAAAGAAAGTTTAGATTTTCTTCATAAGTATAAATACATGACTAAATAATGAAGTAACAAAGCTTTTAGAAGATGTATTTACTTAAATTAGAGCTACTAATATAAGCATAAAATTTACTAAAAAGTTACTGTACCTTATCGACTGCTAAGATAATTAGGTCCAAAAAATATTAAAATAAAAATAATTATAGTAATAGTAATTAATTTCCAGCATGCATTCAGACATAGTATAATATCTTTAATATGCATATATAGGTAAGAAAATTGAGATTCCATTGTACCTGATCAAAACCTATAGAGTTGAAACCTAGACTTACTTAAACTTAATAAACCAATTGAGATTTAATTGTAGGCCCAATGTTCAGGAGAATGACTGATGTAGTACATTCTAATTCGTTGTTGAAGTTCAGATTTGTCGAGAAGACTTATCTATGATTAAAAATTCATCACGCATTAAAAAATTCAAGAAAATATAATTAATAATGTTCAATATAACAAAAAGAAATGCTGATAGATTTTAATTCCTACAATACTAATAATTTATGAGAATTATGAATATATGCTTAATAATTTATTAGCTGAAGTAATTGGTGAATCTATGATATTTTAGTATTTGGTGGGATGTTTTTTCATGTCACCTCATAATATGGTTCATTTATTTTGAAGTTTGCTTTTAGGATAATCACTTTGCAAGGATAATCACTTTGCACAGTAATTATTCCTTTTATTTTGAAAATGTATAATTTCTCAATATAATGTTTTGATGCCACTTTTGAGGGAGAATCATATAAAGCATGTTTAGCAAAGATATCTCTTTAGTTTTAACACAAGTTATTTATTTTATTTTCTCTTTTATATGACAAATGATGAACATTGAGTACCTTTACATTCGGTTTCTAATGTTGGGTTATTAATTTGATTCAATTAAAGATCAATTTTGAACTTTGTGCCAAAAAAGTTGTTATGAACATAAACAAGATCAGATGGAACAACTTGTTTATTAATCTCACGATAACTTAATACTCATCTTTTCTATTTTCCACATAAAAGTTAAATATCATGTTTCACATTATGTTTTAACAGAACATGAATGCTGGTTGAAATTAACCTTGTTGAGGCTTAACATGAATTAAATGCAAATATAACAAAATATCAAGCAAGGTCAAAATTAAAAACATAGAGAATCATGCTACACGAAGGAGTCGAATATCATTAATGTGAGATAAACTAAAGGTGTCACACTCGTACTTCACTAGATTAAGGAATTGAATATCATTAATGTGAGATAAACTAATGATGAAACACATGTTTGAGGGCAGAAGAAGGATACAAACACCATGTGTGTCTGATCATATAAAGCGAGTAAGCAAACACCGTGCTTGAGAAGAGTTGTACTTTAAAATAAGAGGCAAAGCATATATATCCTACTTAGCGTAGTACGTCTTAGTCATGTACACTTTGTGACGACTTGGCTAATTAATTATAGTACAATCAACGTGTTATTGACAAATATATGATAAAGAGACACACCCACAAATTAAATACTGCAGAAAATAACCATCTAGGGAAGATACCTTTGTGTGAGAATTTTGAAGCAAGTACAATTGTGATAAACTTTAAAACTAATCAAGTAACTTTATCAATATGACCATGTTAAACTTTTTATAACAAGGCAAACATGAACTAAAACTACCTAAACCAGATATAAAGTGAGGGCGTTGTACGTGTTTAGCAAAGCTTGTGGATATAAAGACCACCTTAACAATAATTTTTGTATAAATTAAATATCTCTAGTTGGTCACTGTAAAAATTAGGAGAAGAAAAAAATTCATCATATTATTATATCTTAGAATTGATACAGAGTATAAGGTCTTATATAGTTAAGAAATCTTAAACTCTATAAAAAAAGGAAAAAGTCTAAATTACCCTAAAAGCTATAAAAAAATAAATATATAATCTAACATTCCCCCTCAAACTCACGATGCTACAGTTAGAAGCATTGAGAGTTTAATCCGTGGTAGAAATGAGGGAATCACCAAGAAAGATGCAGAAGCCAGTGGTAGATTTGTGATCCATAGGATCACCAGCCTAATCCGTATCAGAGCATGCACGCAGCTCAAGAAATGAAGTAGAAAGAAATAAAAGGCTTTAAAATTGAGTGCCCCGAAGATACCTGAGAATACGAAGAACAACAACTCAATGAACTGTAGTTGGTGCAACGACAAATTGACTAACTACATAAACAGCATACGCAATATCTAGATGAGTCACGGTGAGATAAACCAAGCTTCCAACAATAGTTCTGTACAAACTAGGATCCGGCAAAGGTGAGCCATCAGATGGAGAATATCGAGCATTAGTCTCAATAGGAGTATCAACAACTCTATTATCAGTAAGACGAGCATGTTCAAACAGATTAGATATATACTTTGACTGAGATAAAAGATAACCTTTCGGAGAATAAGCAACCTCAATGCCCAGAAAGTAGCGTAGTATACCCAAGTCTTTCATAGCAATACAATGAGTCAATTCAGACTTCAAGGAAGCAATTCCATCAGAATCATCACTAGTAATAATCATGTCATCAACATATAATGATAATATAATATGACCTGCACTCGTACATCTGACAAACAATGCTGAATCATGATTACTAGGATAAAAATCAAACAAAGTAATCACTGTAGAGAACTTCTCAAACCAAGCATGAGGTGCTTGTTTGAGACCATAAAGCGCTTTACGAAGCCTGCAAACTTCACCAAGTTTGTGTGAAATACCAGGAGGTGTCATATAAACTTCTTCATGAAAGTCACCATTTAGAAATGTATGCTTGACATTCATATGAGATATTCTCTATCGACAAAAAGAAGCAACATCAATCAGAGTATGAACAGTTATCATTTTTGTAACAGGAGTAAATGTTTCTTCATAATCCATGTCATACTCCTGAAAATAACCTTTAGCAACAAGATGAGCTTTGTATCATTCGACAGATCCATCAGATTTAGTTTTGATCTTCTATACCTAATGAGAACCAATAGTAAGTTTTCCTGGTGGCGATGGAACCAAATCTCATATATGACTCTGATGCAAAGCAGTTAGTTCCTCAGTTATAGCACTCTGTTAAAGTGGGTTACAAACAGCTTCTCTATAGGATTCAGGCTCAGAAAGACAATGAATATATGCAACAAATGAAGCAAAAGAACGAGAATAACAAGAGTAAACAAAATCTAGTAGTTTAGTAGACTTACGAATACGAGTGGATTGACAACGGTGGAGAGAAGGATCATCCGTAACCTCAGGAGATAATTGGGTAGTGGAAGAAGGAGAAACATATGGAGCGGATATCTCGGGAACCAAAGTACCAGATTCAGTTGAACTACCAGTATGATTTGTGGATGAATCTTCCTCAGTATCGGTATTAAAAGGACCAATGCAAAGTAGATCTGACTTTGTCATATTATGTGAACTAGCCGGAATAGAAAAGAATGAAATATGCTCAAGAAACACAACATGACGAGAGACATATAATTTTTGACTAATGGGATCAAAGCAACGATATCCTTTTTGACTAACACCATAACCCAGAAAGACACAAAGAACAGACCGAGAGGCTAACTTATTACGTTGTGCATGTGGACGAAGGACAAAGCAAGTACAACAAAAAACACGCAAAGAGGAATAAACAGGAGCATACCCATACAATTTTTCAAAAGGTGACAAACCTGAATTGTGTGAGGTTGAAATTCTATTAATGACATGAGCAGCAGTAAGGATTACTTCCCCCCAAAAGGCACTAGGAACACTGGCAGATAACAAAAATGAATAGGCTATTTCAACAAGATGTCTATGTTTCCGTTCAACCACGCCATTTTGTTCAGGAGTATCTGCACACGATGTTTGATGAATAGTACCATCAGAAGTAAGTAAATGTGAAAATTGATTCGAAGTGTATTCACCCCCCAAATCACAACGAAAATACTTTATCACAATAGAATGTTGAGTTTTCACAAGAGTTCTAAAGTTATTAAAAATTATAAGATAATCAGACCTGTGTTTCATAAAATAGACCCAAGAGTAATGAGTGCAATTATCAATAAATGAAACATAATACCTTGACCCCCCCCCCCTTTGTAGGAATAGGAGAGGATCCCCACACATCAAAATGGATAAGATCAAATGGAGCAGAAGAGCAAGAAAGACTTTTAGAAAATAGTAAGGCAGAAAATTTGGCCAGTTTACAACCACTATAATTAGAAATATCAGAACTTTTTAAAAGTCCTAATGCTCTTGTAGAGGCTAAAAATTACAATCGAGACGCTGAAACATGACCTAAGCGAGAGTGCCACAAATAAAAATCAGAAGATGAACAATGTTGGTGCAATCGACCTAGGTTTTGATCGGTACGATCATAGTTTTGATGTGTGTGTCAAAGAGTTTAAGTTAGGTTCATCCTTGTATTTGATATGTGTATTTGAGTTGTGCAGGTTCGCAAGATACACATGCGACTCAGGTTGATGGCTTCGGGTCCGGTGAAGGATGAAGCATCCGAGGGTCCGTGGACAAGGCAGCGAGGACAAGGGCCGAGGGAAGCAATTTCGAGGCATACGCGAAGGATGGCATTGGGTACGAGCCGCAGGCTTGAATGCATCCGAGGGACAAGAGCCAAAGAAAGTATGCTTGAAGGTTCTGTTAAAGCTGCAAAGGAAGCGTCAAAAGAGTCGTAAGGGTGAGGGTACGAGTGCACGAGAGATTGTACTCGGAGTAAAAACATAAATTCTAGGGTTTACTGTAGCAGTACTGTAGCGGTATTGTAGCAGTCGACTGTATGTTTTAGCAGTCGACTGGTGCAGTCGACTGCGCAGTCGACTGGGCGCGAACAGAATGGTTCTGTTCGTTCGGTCGGTGTAGATCAGTCGACTGCAAGTTTTAGCAGTCGACTGGTAAATGACCGTTGGTGCTGGAAAGTAGCCGTTGGCTACCTCCAACGGTAACACCAGTCGACTGCATGTTTTAGCAGTCGACTGGTGCCGAGATGAGTTGATATGATGATCAACTCTCTCCTCTTATTTATAGGGAAGCTTTGGGGCTTGAAGGAGGTTACTAATGCTTATTGAATAACTCCTTGTCATTGCCCAAAAGCTTCCAAGCCTACTCTCTTCCTCCTAAACCTAAGTTCATCATTGTAAAGAGGAAGAGATCCTTTGTGAGAGGTTTGCTCCACCGAGAAGGAGAAAGCTCTAGCCGGAGATTGCCGGGGACTGATCCACCGAAGGATCAAGGGCTCGTCCACCTCAAGGACACGCCGTGGAGTAGGAGCAAACAATCTCCGAACCACGTAAAAGAATCGTGTTAGCGTTTGTGTTCTTACTCATTGCTTTCTTGTTTTAGTTTCATTTCCGCTTGCGCAAACTAACCGTGTAGAGAAGAAATCGAAGTTGGAGGTGACCTAGCTATCCAACCCCCCTTCTAGCCGGCCACTGATCCCCTACAAACAACTCAGATGAAAAGATGATAAATCCACACTCGAAGCTACAACTTCTGGTAATTTGAGTTGATCTAAAACATAAGGTCCTTCTTGCTTATGCCCTGTCCGAATCAGACTCTAAGATTGCAGGTCCTGAACATAACAATTGGATAAAGAAAAAGAGACTAGATATCAAAACTCATATAATTGACTAACAGAAATAAGAGTTAAAGTCAAATTGGATGGCATATGATGAGAGGCACCAGAGTCCAAAATCCACAAGGATGAAGATATACCTGAAATACCAAACGACGACAAACCTATATTGGGTTGTTACAAAGCTGACATGGCAGAGGGTTGTGAAGCAAGGAACTGTTGAAATTGCTTAAATATATATGAATCAGATTTTCATGAAGCATCTGTACGACCAGGCATGATGACAGAATGAATAATTCTCAGAATAACCCAACTGTAAGGATATATATTTTTATGATCCGTAAAAACTGATGTCAGAACGACCCGTGGTCACATAAAGAATCTGAGGCAGAAAAGGATGTTAAATGTAGAAATCAGTAGCATAGGGCGTCGATGTCAAAATCAGTAGAAAAGGACGTCCCGAAATCGACAACATAGGGCTTCGGCACCGAAATCGGTAGAAAAGAGCGTCGACGCTGAAATTGGCAGCACAGGATGTTGGTGCTGAAATCGGCAAAAAATAGCGTCGGCGCCGAAATCGGCAGAAAATAATATCGGCGCCGAAATCAGTAGGACAGGATGTCAGCATCGAAATCGATAGAAAATAGATATCACACCGAAATCAACAGTAACCGTACAGAAAATATATATCGGCGCCGAAATTAATAGCAATAGTAGGAGACGGCAGCGACAACAGGAAGCAATAACAGGGGGTGGTTGAAAAAATTAGGTCAGAAAAGGAGAACCGCTCTGATACCATGTAAAAATTAAGAGAAGGAAAAAACTAACCATATTATTAGATCTTAAAATTGATATACAGTATAAGGTCTTATATAGTTAAGTTAAGAAATCCTAAACTCTATAAAAAAGAAAAAAAAATTCAAATTAACCTTAAAAAATACAAATAAATAAATATATAATTTAACAATCACGACAACTTGATGTTACGTACTTATAGGTATCACATATGTCAAACATAAGAAAAAATAATTGGTGTGATATGAAGTCCGTACCAAAATTAACAAGAATATCATTATTTCATAAAATGACTTACCTCAATAGACGTCATCAATTCAAGGGTCTTCTTCCAGACAGATTGTCTAGTCTTCTTATTATAATAGTATCTGAAAAGAAAAAAAAATTGATGAATCATGCTAAAAAGGAATAATGTACAAAACTAATGCAAAGACAAAGAATACCTTGTACTAATATGAGCATAACAGGCATTTTAGTGGAACATTGACATACATCGATGAAAGTAATTTAACTCTGAATAACTTTAATTTATGTAGCAATAGTAGTAACTTCATGAAAAGAAAACATAAAATAAGCATAATTAATCAATCCACACCTTTTTCTGTCAGTAGCAGCAGTGTGCTCTTGTAATGGTTCTGTAGAAGAAGCTTTCTGGTAGTGCAAGTCAGAAGAGGCTTGTTCTATAGAATTTGATTGTACAGTTTGTGTCTTTTTCATCAAAGTAAAAGGCTAAGCCAGGAGACTAGAATATTCACACGACAACTTGATCACAATACAAGTAAACAACTAAAGGAAAAAATTGCAAAAAAAAATAATGAAAATATACAATTGGCATTATTATGATGTCTTTTCAGTAAAACAAACTATATTTATATAAAAAGAGAGAGATACATTGATTAATAACTTGTTGATAATTAATTGGAAAGTCATTGGCACATAGCTACCAATAGAATAATGAAGTTGATTTCCTTTACCAGGAGTATGATTTTTAAGCCGTTCCTTTTTGAGGCTATAAGAATATGATAAATCATTGATCAATCTGGTTTCTTTAAATCTAAAAGGAAACTAGATGAGAACCCTACAGGCTACAATCTAGAATTTAATTAAGAAAATCTATGCTCACATACTGAAACCAGACTGAACTGTAAAAAATTATCAGATCTATCTAGTGCTTTAAACCTGACGTACACCTTAGCTTGTAATCAATCAGTGTGTCTCTGTTTTTGAATCCTTCTATTTCATTTGATTTTTGATAAGTTCACTCAATGTTGAAAATTTTCCATTTGTCCCTATTCCTATGCATTTTGACTTATTAACTGCAATAACACTATGAATGAATTCCATTGTCATCCAAAAACAAACAAAATTCTCTATATACTCACATGTTGTAGAATTGTTGCAGGTTGTTGCAGCTGGTGATCTTTGTGCCATATGCCAAGAAAAAATGCATGTTCCTATCTCATTTAGCTCTCTGTTTTTAGATTCTTTCTTATCTAATAAATATTAAAATAATTATAAAAATCTTGACTATATTAATCATGAGGAGGATTTGTTGGATGTACTCAAGAGGGGGATTTATGTTTTCAGATATCTACAAGCACACTTTGTTTTCAGACTCTTTCTGATCTAATAAAAATGAAAATAATGATTCAAAACTTGACAATATTACAGTCCATGCGCATGCTGAGCTAGCAATAAGCAATTTTTACCCCTTGGTTGACTTTTTTTTTATTCATTTTGTAGGAAAGTCATGCCGCGTTACTAGGATTTGTCAACCATTTCAGCCAATTTTGATCATCAAAAAGCTACCGAATCATGTTAGGAGACAATGACAGTAAAAAAATATATAATATGAAGTTTATTCTACAAATAATATTCGATGCTGAAATTATAATTATTACGGTTATTTCTATAACTATTATAATTATATTCTGCACCATATTTATGATTATTTGTACAAATAAACTATTGAACTAGAGAAATAACAAGAGATCGATCTCTCTACCTTGATTTGTTGTTTTTCTTTGATTTCCACAGTGGCAAGGGGAGGATTTGTTGGATTTGGTAATGATGATATATTTCATATTCAAAGAGGTAGACAATCAGCTCCCAATTGAACACAATAAATTAACACATCTTAGAGCTATCTATGCAAATTAACCGTTGTTCCAAGAGTTGTAAAAATATTTTTATTGACAACGGTTCATTGCATCGTTGTCCCAACTGTTGTTAAGATTGTCTTTTGGTATAACTGTTGCATCAAAGATAATGATTTTGTCAAAAATCATTATTTTTTACCAAATTTATAATATTTTTTCTTAAAATCGTTGTCTTTGTGGTGCTGTCTTTGTACAATTTTGTTGTAGTGTCAACTCAATAAAGTACATTATATATTGATATGATTAAGAGAGAATTAATAAACAAGTTATTATTGGCTTGATTAGGTTTTGAAAACCTAAACCCAATATCTCTTTCTCCCTCTTCCTCTCTTACGGTCGACCACAACAAAAGGGTCTCCTCTTATTGCTGTGAGCCACCCAAAGGAAGAAGATCTTCCTTTTGTTTCTTCTTCCTCTTCTTGATCCTTCTCCTTCACTCGTGGCTAGTACCTTCCGAAGGCAAATCTTGTTCTCTTGAAGTTGTCTTGAAGAGCTCAACATGGATACGAATAGAGGCGTGGATGCCCTTCTCATTACAGGTCATCTGTAAAGTATACCTAGAATAATTATTATTCGATTTCGTTTTGTTTTAAGTCTTCCGCTGTGCATGTTTACGAAACATATTTTTACAACCGTATTGGGCATATCTCAATAGTGGTATCAGATTCAATCATGCTTCAACGTGATTATAAAATTATTTTACGGTTCATAATTAATGTTATAATTAATTTTTGAGATTTTTCTAGAATTATTAAGAATTTTTTTATTTTTGGAAGTTTCCTAAATTATTAGAAAATTTCACTTTTGGAAAGTTTATGAAATAATTTTAGAAAATTAAATTTATAAATATTATGTAGAAATTATCATTTCTGAAATTTTCTAAAATTTAAAAAAATATTCTATTTTTGAAATTTTTTCTAATTTGTTAGGTAATACTAAATTTAGAAAGGTTCTAAATTTTTTAAAATAAATCCAGATGTGAGATATTCTGAATTAAATTATAGAAATGATCTTTTTGAAAATTTAGAATTTATTAAAATATTCTATTTTTGAAAATTTTCCTAAATGGTTAGGAAATATCAAATTTAGAAAGATTTAAAAAATCATATTTAAATTATTCTGTAATAAATTAAGAAATATTAATTATATTTCCTAAATTGTTAGAAAATTAATTTATAAATTTATTTCTAAAATAATTACAGATTCTTAATTGATAGAAAGATTCTAGATGAGATATGTTAATTAAATTTAGAAATTGATTTCCTAATTTGATTAGATAAATCTTAATTTATTAAAATTAAATTTATAATATATTTTTATTTATAAAATAGAATTATAACATATTTAAATTTATATTCATGTCATATTGTATGCCAAGTAGATGCATTAATTATGACATGATTAGATTTTGTCATGTGTACGATTTGATTAGATCTTGTCGTATATGTGATGTGTCATGCTATGTCATGTGTACGATATGTCATGTCATCATCTATGACATGCTTATGATATGTCATTTCATCATTTATGTCATGCGTATAATGTCATGTAGATAGACCAAATCCCTTACAGAGTATTAAAACTTACACCTTCCATTAATATGGTAAGAACCAGAGTTTAAATTCTTATTTGAGTTGTTGGTCAAAGTCAACCTCAACTTGAAATTAAATATGTTCAAACTATGGAGATGAAATCTCATGATTAATGGATTAGTTTTAAACTTGAAACGTTGATTTATTGTGTCAAACCCATGATCAATGTGGATAGATGTGAAGTTGGGTGATATGCATTTGATGTATACTTGTTAATGTGTTAATAACCAAATATTTATGCAAAAATCAATTAGTTGCTAGCATAATGTGATAGTTATATATAAGTGATATGCGATCGGTAAACTTATTACCTATTGTTATACCTAAGAATGGCTTGTTAGGCAAAGTCAAGGTTATTCTTATCTATAGTAGATATCAACCCACTTGGAGAAAACTTACCATCTCCTGAATTCAAAATAAGGGTATTTGAATTTGATAAATAAGAGGGCTTTTATTATATGTAAATTGTTTACATAAATAAAATCATGTCTCTAATATATTCTCATTTTTTAAAATATATTTTTAGGTTAATCATTTAATTATAACTTCAGTTAATCTGTGTTTGATTTTGGCTAACTAGGTCGAACTTCTTAGATTGGTTTCAAAGTTTGAGAATTATTCTCAAAGTTGAGAAGCTAGTTTATGTCCTTGACGAGCCTCTTCCTACAAGTCTTGATGTCAATGTAATTGCGAACCAATTGTTAGCCCATCCGAAATATAAGGATGATTTTGTACTTATAAGTTGTATCATGCTAGCTGCTATGACTCCTGAACTACAAAATTGGAATATCTATTTTGATGAGGTGATCAAAGAGTTTGATTTCTCACAAAAACTAGATGAACCTTATGTGTATCAAAAGGTTAATGGAAGTGTGGTCGTATTCCTAATATTATATATTGATGACATATTACTTATAGGAAATGATGTGTCAATTCTATAATCAGTTAAAGTTTGGTTGTCCATGACATCCTCCATGAAAGATATGGGAGAAGCAACTTACATCCTAGGGATGAAAATCTATAGAGATAGATCGAAAAGGTTGTTTGGTCTTTCACAGTCGATATATATAGATAAAGTGCTAAAACGGTTTAACATGTCTAAATGCAAGAAAGATTTCATACCTATGAGGCATGAAATTCACCTTTCGAAGTCTATGTGTCCACGCACAAAAGACGAGAGGATTTACATGGATAAGATACCTTATGCGTCCGTAATAGGATCTATCATATATGTTATGTTATGTACAAGGCCCGATGTGTCGTACGCTCTGAGTGTTACAAGCATATACTAATCAGATCTAAGAATGGATCATTGGGCGACTTTCAAGAAAATCCTTAAGTACTTGAGAAGAACTAAGGATATGTTCTTGGTATATGGAGATGGTGATATGATCATATGTGGGTATACGAATGTCAATTTCCAAACGAATAATGATGACTCCAAGTCCCAGTCTGGATTCATATTCATATCAAATGGAGGTGCAGTTAGTTGGAAGAGTTTCAAGCAAGACATTATTGCATATTCTACCTGTGAGGCGGAATACATTGCAACTTCAGAAGCAGCAAAGGAAGTAGTTTGGATCAAGAAATTCGTTACCGAACTTGGTGTGGTTCCATCCACTGTTAAAGCATTACCTGTTTATTACAATAACACTGGAGCTATTGCATAAGCAAAGAAACCTAGGTCTCATCAGTGATCCAAGCACGTACTTCGTCGCTATCATCTGATCAGGGAGATCATTAATAGGAAAGAAATACAACTCAAAAAAATTCCCACTGAAAGGAACCTAGCGAATCCTTTGACAAAGGCTCTACCACAAAGTAAGTTTGAGAATCACATTCATGCTTACAGTTTAAGATATTGTGGCCATTGACATTAAGCCAAGTGGGAATGTTATATTTTATGCATGTCCTAAGGCAATCGCCTTATGTTTTTACTATTTATTTGATAAATATAGATTTACTATTTGAGTACATATTATATATTTGAATAGTCTTAAACTCATTTACTAAATGATCATAATATAATTCATAGCATGAGAGAATTTGTGATTAGATCGCAACTTGTGATTATCTCTACATGTGTAAAATACCGGAAAATAGGAAATATTAATAAGGGAATTTTTCGGAATTTTTGGAAATTTTTCGGGAATTTTTCGGAGCTCGTATGGACGAGTTAACGGGAACAAGAACGGGACCCGGAAAAGCCTGTTTAGGTTACCCCATTTAAGTAAGGAAAAGTTGATTTTTCCTTTTCCTTTTTAAATTCTTTTTCTTTATCTCCCTCGCCGAAAACCCCTCTCCCTCGCGAGCCGAAACCTTCTTCCCTTGCCCTAACCGGCGCCGACGCCTCTCTTCTCCAATCTCTTCTTCTCCTCGGCAAGGGTCACCTCCTTCCCTCGTCACTGCCGTCGCCCTAGCCGTGAGATTTCGATCACTGGCTACCGGCTCTCGGTCCCCGATCGCGACCTCACCGGCCTTTCCTTCTCCTTTTCTTCGAGCGCCGGCCACCAGGTCCACCGGGCTCTAGCCGCGTCGCTGTCACTCCGACCCGACGCCGAGCCTAAGCACCGACGCCCCCTCCGACAGCCACCTCTCGCCACCACCGAACCTCCTCCTCTGCCGTGCCCTAGGTTTGAGCTCACCGCCGGCCTTGCCTTTTTTTTTTTCTCGGAGACGCCCTGTTCACGGAAGAAGCAAGCCCTAGACGAGCCCTGCCGATCTTCGGTTGCCAGCCATTGGAATTTTTCCTAGCCGGCCAAACATTTCTGCCCTAGACCTCACCACCGGATCCTCCTTCTTCGCCACCAGCCGCCGGCAGTGAGGAGAACAGGGGGTAGCGAGTTAGGTAAGGCAAAAAGGGGTATTTGGATTTTTTGATTTGGATCCTGTGCTGAATTTGTTGGTTGATAACTATGGTACTTGTCACTGTTTTCCCACAGCAGCTTCTCCGGGTCTCGACAGTAAGTTCTTCAGGATTTGAGCAGCACTGAGGCATCGGAAAAAAATTTGAGGTAAGGTTTAGGGTTTTTGAGCTTCGTGTATATTGATTAGGTATATGTTGGAGATTGGTAGATTGGATTAGCTTTAGATTTTTAATCTCATGTTATGATTAGGGTTAAGGAACTAACCCTGGTGGACCCACTGATTTTATTTAATTAGGGTTCATTAATTTTGTTGGATGAATTAGTTAGATCCAATTTAGAACTTCTTAAATTGGATTAGAATTTAATTTGGCTAATTGTGGTATGATAGAATTAGCTAAACTAGACCTTATGTTTAATATACAGGACCTTGACGCGAGACGAGTATCTCGGAGTCAGATTTGGACCATTTTATCGGAGGCGGGTACTTTTGACTTTTTGTCTTTGATATGCTTAGTAATGAAATTAACATGTTGCATTAATTATGTCCTTTATTTCTTTCGGTTAATCACTACCCAAATCTTGGTACATGCTTGATTGATTGATTGATTTGCATCTCATGTATACTTTACCTGTCTATACATGCTTATACGGGTAGTGATATACCATGCTTCACCATGTTCAGGACCTAGGTTTTTATACCTTCTGTGTACCTTTGATTCGATATGATTCGTTGACCTAGGGTGCACTTTTCTATATATATGGATTAGGTCAGGATGTTTATATGGTTATTGCCATGCATCATTTGCATGATTGCATGCTGTGCGATAGTCCGCTCCATTATTGTTGAGCACATCGCCAGTTACATGGATCTGCACACACCACCACTCATGGGTTAGTGGTCGATTCAGGCAGAGTGTGTTGCAGCAGGGACTCTGTTAGGCACCGTTGGTCCGCTCATGGGTAGTGTGACACAACGTGTTATCCGGCAGGGATTCCTCCCCGTCATTGTGTACCGGGAGTTGAGAGCATTGCGCTCCCCCATCTATGATTTGGGGTAGGAGGATAGGTGTACTCCGACAGCATCCCGTCCACTCGGTCACTCATCAGGAGTAGTGACGACAGAGTGCACGGTTGTCACAGCCCTACCCACTCGGCCTCACTATGGTGTGAGATGATCGACTGGCGTCAGGGGTGACCAGGACGCATCATTGGCATCATATGCATGATGCATTTATTGCTTGTGTTTGTGGTTGCTGCATATTGTTTGGATACCTATGTTTGACATGCATACAGGATTCCTATACCACTCGGACTGTTTGACCTTATACTCAGGACCTGGTTAGTACAGCATTCTCCTGTTTACTTCAGATGCATTTTTATCTTTCTTATCAGGAGACTGTACGCATGATTAGTGCTAGGTGTTGTTTCTTTACTTTGCATATCAATTGTACCTGCTGAGTGTTGGACTCACCCCGCCTCCATTGTTGTTATTTTCAGGTTGATGCTGTCAGGAGGGAGTTCCAGTCGCTGGTCCCCACAGCACGTAGTGCTACTCCTCTGCTGGTTTTTGAGTTGTTATTTTATTTTAGCTTTCCGCTATCAGACTTTGTTTTAGTTTTGTTTTGGACTTTACATATGGATATTGTATGGAATCTTTCCGTTGGATGGACTTTTGGTATGATTTGGATTTACTCTACTACATGCCTGCCTGGACGGCAGAAGAGGTGAGTTCGTCGGTTTTGAGCTTTACGAGTGTAGTTGAGTAGGGTGGTTTTCGAGTCAGAGTATTACTACTTTGTTTGATTATATATAACTGCGTGGATGGTTGTGTGGAATGTGTTTTTATTGATTGTTATTATTCCAGCCGCCTGTGGCTGAGGTATATGAGATGTAGAAAAGTTTCAGATTGTCCGCTGTACAGGGGAGATGCTGCCGAAATTTCTTCGGACAGGGACTCCTCTGGGGCGTGACAATTTAGTGGTATCAGAGCACAGGTATACGATCTTTTGTTTTCGTATTTTTGATGTTTGGGATAACCTGATACTAATTTATTTACTACTTGGTATCAGAGCGCCAAGTTTGGCGATACTTGTTGGATTTTTGTATTTTGGATTTTCAAGATTTATCTGATACCAATTTATTTGGTATCAGAGCAGGGTTATGATACCTGCTTTTGGTGTTCTGGAGATTTATCGGATACCTGTTGTTGGTATTCTGGATATTTGGGTTAGCCAGGTTTGCGAGTCAAACTGGGCATTTTCGGATTTTCGTTATGGTTATGTTTCGGATTTCCGTTTCGGATTTATATGGATTTCCGACGATGTTTCTCGTTCGGAATTTTGAGGTCAAAAGTTGGGGACTGGACAGCGATGGAACATCTCCAGACGGCAAATAGGTATGATGTTTATTTTATGATAGTTAGGATAACTATTAGTACTTTATCTTTATTACCTGTCTGGTTGTTGTAGCTCATATTACATATGATGGGTTAGCCACTGATCTTGGTCGACCCTAATAGAGATCAAGGATTATAGTCTCTGGTGATTTTATATATCATACCATCAGTAGTTTTAGCTTCTGTTACTACTATTAGGAGATGGAGGCACATACCAGCCTCTGCTATTGTTAGCTGGCTAATGGATGATACCTACAGACTCCTGTTGACTTAGCCAGTAGAGTTTTTATACTCTTACCTTTTTGATATTAGGGTACCCGATACGATGGGAATTGGTCATTGGGGGTTATCATGTTTGATCATTGTTGAGAATGATTTGATGTTGAGGGATATTGGGAGATCAGATATTGTGATGTGTTGATTTCTAATGATTTATGAGAGTAAATGTTATGTGGTTGTTTGATGATCTATTAGTGGATAACTATTTTGATGATCTAATATTTGGGTTGTCATTGATGGTGACATAGTGAGTGTCATTTATGATATTCACAGGTTTGATGATTATGGTTGGTGATCAGATTATAAATTGAGGTGCTGGAGAGTTTTACGGTTGAATGTGCCTATGAGATTTTAATAAACCTGGTTGGTTATGGATAGTTAACAGGATGATATATAAAAAAAAAATGATATATGCTTCCTCTGATATGGGACTATGTGGATAAATAATGATTGATGTTTTGAATGCTAACTTGCCCTCATGGGGAGTAGAGATTTATTCATCTGATATAGTGTGGGCTGATGTTTTTGAGGATGAAGATGAGAGTGTCTTGATGTTCTTAAATTCTGACTTTTTCTTTTGGGTCGTACACATTTATACATATGATATTATGTGGTTGGATATACCTTAGTTGCTTGTGGAGGATTAAGGTATTCTTGATTAGTTAGTAGATGAATGATTTAGTTTTGTTGGTTGATCAGTAGAGGATTGTCATACTCTATTTTTAGAGGTTCGAACCTTTAGGTTATTCGTGCTTAGTTATGTATCTAAAGCACATTTGAGTACATGTTTTGTACTGACGTGGAAAGGACTGATTTAGCCATATATCATTGTCGGCTTGGATAGGTTATAAAGGATCGATGTATCCTATTCCATGAAGACTTTGACCGTGGACTGTATATACCTGGTGGGATAACTTAGAGGGTGCATTGGGATATGTGACCCCGCTGGTGTAAGGAAGTGTAGAGCTAATTGCTTAACACTTATGGGATACAATCGTTACTTGTGTAAACTGGGAGATTACATTTGGATTTATGATGATAAATTTTTTCCCATGGGATATAGTCTTGGTAGTGTATGACATTGACTGGCAATGTTATACCACGGTGTGTATATTTTTCTTGTCCGATACCAGTTCCTTTGAACCTAGAGCAGGGTTGTTACTGGATGATTAGGCTGCTTTATTTTGGGTTGCTTTTGATTGATGTATTCATGCTTGATACATATGCATGAATTTTGTTTAGATATACCGGTAATCCATGAGTGTTGGTAGCATAAGGTTGGTCTCTTTGATTGAGCTGATATGCTGATTTTGCATGTATATCATGATTGTTTTGGGTTGTAGGAGTTCTGTGGTAGACTGTCCATTTGCAAGTAGTATATGTATCCATGTTCTGATATGGTTTGAGGTGTTCCTTGTGGATCATAGATATGTAGTTGGGTGTATGTATCTGGAGGTATTATTGAAGATATCTTGTTGATTAAATCCGAGATGTAGTATAAGTACATCGGTAGTGTTTTGATGGAGGCATTTTGTCGATTTAATCTGAGTTGTGATATGTACATATGTGTTTGGTGTGGTATCTGAGGTATCTTTTTGATTATGTTTGATATGTGAGTGCGCCTGGGTTTAGTATGCTTATTTGGAAGTATATGTTGGTTATACTCTTGGCATAGGTGAAGATATGTCATGTGAGTGTTGTTTGAGGTGTATTGTTGATTTTACCTACATTGATTTTGCACATGTGTTCGGTATGTATTGTTGGAGGTATCATACTGAATATACCGGAGTTGTGAGTATGTTTGGTGTATAATAATTGGAGGATTTTGTTGATCATACATATGTTGTGTGAGCATGTGTGCTAGGTGTATACATTGGTAGCAGCATGATGATTCTACTTATACTGAATGCAGAATGTGGAGTGACTGCATTATGTCATTTGTTGAATTAACCCATCAACTAATTTTCCTATCAGTGGATGACCCACTAGGATGCTGATAGAGTTGATGATGGATTTGATTAGTTTCTAGGTTGTTATATCCTAGGCTAACCACAGCGAATTGTGGTAGAGAGATCTTGTACAGTCTCTAGCTGGATAGTTAGGTGCCTTAGGGTACTTAGGTATTGTTTTATGGTGGAGCGTTGCTCCCACATAATACGGATTGCTGGTAGCGGAGCATTGCTCCTATATTTATTGCAGATACATATTTCAGATTATTTGTGGTGGAGTGTTGCTCCCACATATTGAGGATTTCCTGTGGTAGAGCGTTGCTCCCACATATGTGGTGTTTCTTGTGATGGAGCGTTGCTCTCACCCTGGAGGATTTATTCTTTGGTGATTTATGTTATTGATGATCAGATTTTTCGATTTATTATCGGAGATCTTATGGATAGGAATGTCTGTGATACGGACATTATGTGTCTTGGTTTTTGCCATATAGGCTTACAGTGTCTTAGATGTTTTCAGGGACTCGATGATCTTGGTATGCCGAGGATGTTTGGATAGGTTTCCATTATCTTTGTGGACGATATTGTGATCTATTACGGATCCGAGGTGAGTCACGTACACTACCTTTGCATAGATCTAGAGATGATTCAACGAGAACATCTATATGTGATTATCAGTAGTGCTGGTTTGGATTGTCTTTTGTTATGATGTTTGGAACACACGGTCACCAGTAGGAGTGTACCGTGGTTCCATAGGAGATAGAGGTTGTTACCATTTGGAGCAGCCGAAATCAGTGTAGGAGATCCGCAGTCTTTTGTGACTCGCAGGATATTACAGATCTTTCGTCGAGGGTTTCTTTCGCATAGCTATGCTACTTTCATGCGTGACCAAGAAAGGCGTGAAGTTTACTTGGACTGAGGATTGTAAGACCAGCTTCTAGGAGCTGAAGCGGAGACTAGGGTCGGCTTTGATTTTTGGTTTTTACCTTCAGAAGAGGACGAATTTGTCCTCTACACCGACGCGTCTCTACAGGGTATGGGTGCTGTTCTGAGGTAGCACGGTAGAGCGTTCTTATATGCTTCTCGATAGTTGAGTGAGACTGAGAAGAAAATACTCAGTTCATGATCTGGAGTTGGCCGCTGTTATTTTTGCCCTGAAGATTTGGCGGCAGTACCTATATGATATTACATTGAGATTCTCACTGACCATCGGAGTCTCAAATATCTGTTCACTCAGAAGGAATTTAATCTTCGACCGAGGACATAGATGGAGTTCCTGAAGGATTATGATTGTACCATTAGTTATCACCGGGGAAAAGCTAATGTGGTTGCCGATGCACTTAGCTAGAGGTCCAAAGGGACTTTAGCTTGCCACCGAGTTGTGGTCACAGATTTGATTCAGGATTTCTCTGAGTTAGACATTGAGGAGCAGGGACAGACAGAGCAGGGTATTCTTGTTACGATGGTTGCTCAGTCGTCGATCAGGAAGAGAATCCGAGAGAACCGGTTGTTGAGACCTCATGGAGCTCAACGTGAGGCAAAGTGGTCCATGTTATCAGCAGAGGATGTCAGAGGCATAAGACTGCCGGAAGTGTTATGCTGACCGGAGTTGGAGACCCTTAGAGTTCTCCATTTGCGACCAGGTATTTCTACGAGTTTCACCCACGAAAGGGGTGAAGAGATTGACCTCAGAGGTAAGCTAGCTCCGCGATAAACTGGACCTTTCCAGATCTCGGAAAGGATTGGAGCAGTAGCTTATCGGTGGGCACTATTGCCGTCCTTGGCAGGCGTTCACGCCGTATTCCACGTATCTATGCTGAGGAGATACGTACCCGATCTGATACATGTGTTGATAGATAATCTCAGTTCTCCTTTCAGCCTGACGTCACCTATGAGGAGGTTCCGGTACGGATTCTCGACCGGAAAGAGCGTCAGTTGCGGAACAAGACTATCCGGCTGGTTAAAGTCGGATGGCAGCATCATTCGAACAAGGAGGCTACTTGGGAGCTCGAGGATACTATCCGAGCTCGATATCCCCATCTTTTCACAGGAGGTATGTGATTTAATTCACCGTTCAGCATTTATAATCGTTACCGGGTATTAGTACTTGCTGATGGTAGATACTGAAATTTGGGGACCAAATTTTTTATTAGTGGGGGAGAATGTAAAATACCGGAAAATAGGAAATATTAATAAGGGAATTTTTCGGAATTTTTGGAAATTTTTCGAGAATTTTTCGGAGCTCGTATGGACGAGTTAACGGGAACAAGAACGGGACCCGGAAAAGCCTGTTTAGGTTACCCCATTTAAGTAAGGAAAAGTTGATTTTTCCTTTTCCTTTTTAAATTCTTTTTCTTTATCTCCCTCGCCGAAAACCCCTCTCCCTCGTGAGCCGAAACCTTCTTCCCTTGCCCTACCCGGCGCCGACGCCTCTCTTCTCCTATCTCTTCTTCTCCTCTGCCGACGTCGATCTCCTTCCCCTGTCACTGACGTCACCCTAGCCGTGAGATTTCGATCACTGGCCGCCGGCTCTCGGTCCCCGATCGCGACTTCGCCGGCCTTTCCTTCTCCTTTTCTTCGAGCGCTGGCCACCAGGTCCACCGGGCTCTAGCCGCGTCGTTGTCACTCCGACCCGACGCCGAGCCTAAGCACCGACGCCCTCTCCGACAGCCACCTCTCGCCACCACCGAACCTCCTCCTCTGCCGTGCCCTAGGTTTGAGCTCACCGCCGGCCTTGCCTCCTTTTTCTCGGAGACGCCCTGTTCACGGCAGAAGCAAGCCCTAGATATGAGCCCTACCGATCTTCGGTTGCCAGCCATTGGAATTTTTCCAAGCAGGCCAAACATTTCTGCCCTAGACATCACCACTGGATCCTCCTTCTTCGCCACCAGCCGCCGACAGTGAGGAGAACAGGGTGTAGCGAGTTAGGTAAGGCAAAAAGGGGTATTTGGATTTTTGATTTGGATCCTGTGCTGAATTTGTTGGTTGATAACTATGGTACTTGTCACTGTTTTCCCACAGCAGCTTCTCCGTGTCTCGACAGTAAGTTCTTTAGGATTTGAGCAGCACTGAGGCATCGGAAAAAATTTGAGGTAAGGTTTAGGGTTTTTGAGCTTCGTGTATATTGATTAGGTATATGTTGGAGATTGGTAGATTGGATTAGCTTTAGATTTTTAATCTCATGTTATGATTAGGGTTAAGGAACTAACCCTGGTGGACCCACTGATTTTATTTAATTAGGGTTCATTAATTTTGTTTGATGAATTAGTTAGATCCAATTTAGAACTTCTTAAATTGGATTAGAATTTAATTTGGCTAATTGTGGTATGATAGAATTAGCTAAACTAGACCTTATGTTTAATATACAGGACCTTGACGCGAGACGAGTATCTCGGAGTCAGATTTGGACCATTTTATCGGAGGCGGGTACTTTTGACTTTTTGTCTTTGATATGCTTAGTAATGAAATTAACATGTTGCATTAATTATGTCCTTTATTTCTTTCGGTTAATCACTACCCAAATCTTGGTACATGCTTGATTGATTGATTGATTTGCATCTCATGTATACTTTACCTGTCTATACATGCTTATACGGGTAGTGATATACCATGCTTCACCATGTTCAGGACCTAGGTTTTTATACCTTCTGTGTACCTTTGATTCGATATGATTCGTTGACCTAGGGTGCACTTTTCTATATATATGGATTAGGTCAGGATGTTTATATGGTTATTGCCATGCATCATTTGCATGATTGCATGCTGTGCGATAGTCCGCTCTATTATTGTTGAGCACATCGCCAGTTACATGGATCTGCACACACCACCACTCATGGGTTAGTGGTCGATTCAGGCAGAGTGTATTGCAGCAGGGACTCTGTTAGGCACCGTTGGTCCGCTCATGGGTAGTGTGACACAACGAGTTATCCGGCAGGGATTCCTCCCCGTCATCGTGTACCGGGAGTTGAGAACATTGCGCTCCCCCATCTATGATTTGGGGTAGGAGGATAGGTGTACTCCGACAGCATCCCGTCCACTCGGTCACTCATCAGGAGTAGTGACGACAGAGTGCACGGTTGTCACAGCCCTACCCACTCGGCCTCACTATGGTGTGAGATGATCGACTGGCGTCAGGGGTGACCAGGACGCATCATTGGCATCATATGCATGATGCATTTATTGCTTGTGTTTGTGGTTGCTGCATTTATATGCTGCATATTGTTTGGATACCTATGTTTGACATGCATACAGGATCCCTATACCACTCGGACTGTTTGACCTTATACTCAGGACCTGGTTAGTACAGTATTCTCCTGTTTACTTCAGATGCATTTTTATCTTTCTTATCAGGAGACTGTACGCATGATTAGTGCTAGGTGTTGTTTCTTTACTTTGCATATCAATTGTACCTGCTGAGTGTTGGACTCACCCCGCCTCCATTGTTGTTATTTTCAGGTTGATGCTGTCAGGAGGGAGTTCCAGTCGCTGGTCCCCACAGCACGTAGTGCTACTCCTCTGCTGGTTTTTGAGTTGTTGTTTTATTTTAGCTTTCCGCTATCAGACTTTGTTTTAGTTTTGTTTTGGACTTTACATATGGATATTGTATGGAATCTTTCCGTTGGATGGACTTTTGGTATGATTTGGATTTACTCTACTACACGCCTGCCTGGACGGCAGAAGAGGTGAGTTCGTCGGTTTTGAGCTTTACGAGTGTAGTTGAGTAGGGTGGTTTTCGAGTCAGAGTATTACTACTTTGTTTGATTATATATAACTGCGTGGATGGTTGTGTGGAATGTGTTTTTATTTATTGTTATTATTCCAGCCGCCTGTGGGTGAGGTATATGAGATGTAGAAAAGTTTCAGATTGTCCGCTGTACAGGGGAGATGCTGCCAAAATTTCTTCGGACAGGGACTCCTCTGGGGCGTGACAACATGTACAATTATGAACGTATTAGAATTATCCTAGTCGTCAAATTGGTGCATTCGGATATCATCAATTCTATAAGACTAGTACCGATTATACTCCTTGGTTCGGCCAAGCAGCTATTTCTCACTAGATGGAGATATTGGGATATCGAGAATTAAACGTGGATGCTAGTTATGGTAACTAGTTCATTGGAGTAACTTACTATAAGACTTTATATGGTTCTCTACATATATAGATATATTTGTGAAGTTTTTACTGCAGCTCGAGTACAAGTTTCCTTCGACTTGAGATATACAAGTCATCTTGGTCATGAACACTTATACTTTGACATATTAAGTAAACATTTCTAGAGGTGTGGACCTAAGATGATTGGGTATAAGTCAAAGTACTCGAAGGTATTTGGATAGCCCACAGAGAATTCACCGCTCCTTGTAAGGAGCCGTATATCCTATGACTACTTGTTAGGATTATTACTCAAATTCTTTGGCCAAAGCATCACATGTTAAGAGTATGAGACTCTTATACACATGTATGAGTAATTTGAATCTACAGAACAAGGAAGTATTACTTGGGCTAGGTGTAATGTAGTCAGCCTAGTGTGGGTAGACACATAGACCATGTCTTGAACAAAGTGGGTATAAGACGAGTGAAAGAAACGAGGCACGACCCACTATAGCGACTAAAGAGTTCAGAATTAGTTCTAAAATCAACTATAATTTTCTGATTAATTGGGGAGCATAATATACTACTATGTGACACTCATGATCATTCCATAATTAAGTAGTTAATTATAGATTGCCAAGATAAACCGAGAACCTATTGGGTCACATATACTATGAGTCTCTAAAAGACATAAAATAAGTTAGAGAATAGGATTCTCATATCAAAAGATAAATGTTTGGTTGGATCATACATAAGATAAATATGGAAATATTTCTCGAAACGAAAGCGTGGATAGGCTACATCTCTTATGAAAGAGTTGGATCCTATTTGGTTTAGTCATGAACCAATTTAGTTTAGCTATGAACCAACTTGATTTAGTTGTGAACCAAAACAAGGGGTTAATGGGTTAATTTTTTGTTAAGGAATAATGGGTTGGATTTGAGCTTTCTAATCTAACTCATTAAAGAGGATTATATATTGATATAGTTAAAAGAGAATTAATACATAATTCATTATTGGTTTGATTAGGTTTTGGAAACCTAAACTCAATACGTCTTTCTCCCTCTTACTCTCTCTTGCCGCCGACCACAACAAGAGGGCCTCCTCTTGTTGTTGTGAGCTACCCAAAGGGAGAAGATCTTCCTTTTTCTTCTTATTTCTCTTCTTGATCCTTCTCCTTTGCTCGTGGCTAGTACCTTCCGAAGGTGAAGCTCGTTCTCTTGTAGTTATCTTGAAGAGCTTGGCATGGATACAAATAGAGGCGTGGATGCCCTTTCCGTTACAGGTCATACGTAAGGTATACCTAGAATCATTGTTATTCGATTTTATTTTATTTTATGATTTTATCTGTGCGATTGTATCTTGTATGCGTATTATGTGTGTGATATAATAAATTAGTTTATGTATTGTTAAGTCTTCCGTTGTACATGTTTATAAAATGTATTTTTAGAATACACCATATCAGGCATATCCCAACAGTGGTATTAGAGCCCGATCGTCCTTCGACATGATCATAAAATTATTTTATGGTTCATAATTAGTGTTATAATTAATTTTTAGAATGTTTCTAGAATTATTGGAGAAGCAAGTGAGGGAGAGTGATTACGAACCGTAAAACAATTTTACGAAAGTGAGGGAGAGTGGTTAATTAGAGAAGAAAGAGGAGAGATCTCATGAGAAGAGTTAGATCTTGAGAAGTGAGGAAGCTTGAGGTTGAAGAAGAAGGTAAGGAATTCTTGGATTTGAATTTAGATCTAAACCTGGATCTACATCTAGATCTTGGAGAAAGGAGATCTAAGAATCCTTAGTGAAGAAATTGTGAGGTGAATGGAGAAGGATTGAGGAGAAAAAGAATTGGGGAGAAGAAAGGGTGGAGAAGGGGGAGCCTCTTTCTTCTCCAATTAACAATTCTCCCTCACTTAATAATTCCAGAAAAATTCTTGAGAGGTGAGGAAGCTTGAGGTTGAAGAAGAAGGTAAGGAATTCTTAGATTTGAATTTAGATCTTAACCTAGATCTAGATCTAGATCTAGATCTTGGAGAAAGGAGATCTAAGAATCCTTAGTGAAGAAATTGTGAGGTGAATGGAGAAGGATTGAGGAGAAAAAGGATTGGAGAGAAGAAAGGGTGGAGAAGGTGGAGTTTGGGTGGCTATGGCGACGGACACGGGCATGGCATGATCATGTCTTAAAGACACGTCAAGGGTTTCTTCACACGGCTGTGTCAATTGACACGGCTTGATTCTTCTTCCTCATGGCTAGAATCACACGGTCGTGTCAAATGATATGGCTTAGGTTGACTTCCTCTAGGCTAGGGTCGCATGGTCGTGTCAAATGACACAGCCACACTCTTCTTCCTTCCTACCAGGGCCACATGGTAGTGTCAAATGACATAGCCTTGTCCTTCTCCCTCTCGGCTAACTTCACATGGTCGTGTGAGGTCACACGACCGGCTCTCTAAGGTGTGTGAGGGCTGAGTTTTCTCCTCTTCAACTTTGTCGGCGCCTCCATGCCCATGAGACGATCATGGTCAGCTCATGGAGGCTGCACAAAACCTGAAAACAAAATTAAAAATGTCTAAGACAAACTAGAAAGAGAATTGAAAATTGAATTAAACAGAAAAGAAACCCTTGGGTTGCCTCCCAAGAAGCGCTTATTTTAGGTCTTTAGCTCAACCCCGTCTCCTTTGAAACAGATTATACCCTTGGAGGCACGGCTTCCCCTCCTAAGGTTGATGTTTAAAGCTCTTCCTTCATTCTTACCCTTGCAAGACAGATGTACTTCTCATTTTTAATTGAGGGTCTTCTCCTAATTCTTGTCGGATCATTTACTGCATCTGGTAGCCTCTCATGAGGATGAAAGTTTTATTTCTCAATTTTGTAGGCATCTGCCCTACTATAATCGCTCAAAAAAAGAGAGATATGGTTATAAAATTTAGATAAATCAAATTCTACCATTTCCTTATTATTACCAGAGATAGCTTATGGTTTTTAACATTAATAATAGCTCCGACAGTAGCAGGGAAGGCTCTTCCAAGGATAATTGGGATATTGGGATCCTCTTCCATATCTAAGACAACAAAATTAGTAGGTATGATACAACTATCCACCTCTACCAGTACATCTTTGACGATACCTATAGGGTACCTACATGAATGATCAGCTAGCTGTAGTGCCATAGTAGTAAGTTTAAAGTTTTTGAGACCTAACTTATTACAAACTAAATATGGAATGAGGCTAACACTCACCCCTAAATCACAAAAAAACTTTATTTATAAATGTAGTTCCTATAGTGTAAGGAATTGAGAAGCTTCCTAGATCTTGAAGCTTTTGGGGAACGATGTTCAGAAATAGAGCACTACACTCCTCCATTAGCATCATGATCTCAAATTCCTCTTTCTTTCTTCGGTTGGACATGATTTCCTTTAAAAATTTGGTAAACTTTGGCATTTGGTGAAGAGCATCAATCTGAGGAACTTCAATACAAAACTCTTTAACCTTTTCTAGAAATCTGACAAACTCTTCATCTTTCTTGATAATAGAAAGTCTTTGTGGGAAAGGAATTTGTCTGCTCTGAATTTCAAGTGGAGGAAGCTCTTCAACCTTCTCGGTACTCTCCTCCTCATCATATGTTTCAACTACATTGGGTGAGGAAGGAGAGAGCTATCCTTGAGTGTCAATCCCTTTAGGAGCAGTCACTTGGGGATCTCTCAAGATCTATCCGCTCCGAAGTTCTATTCTATTACAGTGTTCAACTAGATTCATATCGGGCTTGCTTGGAAAACCCTTGGGTGCTCTTGAAGAATATGAGACTATCTGTGTAATTTGGCTATCTTGAATCTTCTGATGTTTCTCAGTGTTGTCCATTCTTTGAGTGGGTTGCTTGATTTCATTTTTTTATTTTCATTTGAGTTGCATGGACCTCTTCAAGTAACTTCTCTAATTAAAATAGTTGATAGCCTATTGTTATAGTTGCTGTTGTTGATAGCTCTGTTGTTCTCCCGGTTGGTATCTTTTCCTTTGATTAATGGGTTGACCTTGATCTTGATTGTTCTTGTAGGAAAAATTTAGGTGGTTCCTCCAACCTGGATTGTATGTGTTTGAGTATGGATTGTTTTGCCTTAGATTGAATCTGGCTATAGCGTCACATTGTTCAAACTGTTCAATTTGAGAAGAAATATCCCCAAGTGGGCAAGCTTCTTGTGCATGCTCTATACTATCACAAGAATCGCAGATTCCTATAATAGCATTCACCTAACTGATCCCCATTGATTCAAACTTTTTTGATAATGCATCAACTTTTATTGACATAAGTGTAAGTGCATCCACATTAAATTTGCCTGATGCCTTTATCGGATTTCCAGGGAAGAAGCTTCCACTTCGCTCTGACGCCCATTGGTGATGATTTAGTGTTACACTTTCGATAATCTCCTTAGCTTCATCTAACCCTTTGTTCATTAGTGCCCCTCCCTCTATAGAGTCTAAGAACACCTTTATATGATAGTTAATGTCGTTATAAAATGTGTAGATCACCAACCACTTTTCCAAGCCATGGTGGGGGCACATTCTGAGCATGTTCTTGAATTTATCCCAGCCCTTATATAATGATTTGGTGTCAACTTACTTGAAGCTTGCAATAAGATTCTGCATATATGCTGTCTTGCTTGGTGGATAGAATTTATCGAGGAATTACTACTCACATTGCTCCCATGAAGTTATAATATTGGCTGGCAAAGAAGTCAGCCACATCTTGGCTTTATCTCTTAGAGAAAATGCAAATAGTATTAGTCTCACTACTTCTGTTGGGACTCCATTCATTTTCATAACCCCACATATTTCATAAAAGACTTGCAAGTGTTTGTTTGGATCTTCATGTAGTCCGCCCCCGAATTGATGTTGTTGAACCATTGAAATTACAGTAGGCTTAATCTCAAAATTGTTGGCTTTAATAGCTGGTCTAGTTATTCTAGATAGAAGCCCTTGTGCATAGGGCGTTACGTAGTCTTTAAGTGGTTTGTTTGCCATTTCAAAAATTTCTTATTCTTCTTGATGTCTTTACAGGTTTCTTCTTCTTTGATAAGTTTTGTCAATTTCAGGATCGAATGGAAATAGATCTCCTGCAAAATTAGATCTTCGCATGCAAGAACAAGATTACAAGTATTGCAATTGTAGAATTTAAGTGCAAAGAAAAATAGAGTTTTTAATTTTAGGGAAAAGAAACAAAGTACTGAATTTAAATTGCAGGAAAGAAAGTAAGCAAATGCAAGTATATCTACAAAAACAAAATTATAGAAATATTTACAATATGAAAAAGAAAACAAGTTTAAACTAACTCAAGTGATTATCAACTAATGTTATAAGCGCAATCTCCGGAAATAGCACCAAAAACTTGATGTGTGCCCGTAAGTGCACGGGTGTCGTCAAGTAATAAAAGATTATCGATCCCACGAGGAAAAATTATAAGCACTACTAATCACTTATGAAAAATTAGCTAAATGATCGACTATTGAGAGTCACACACTAAGTAAAAAAAAGTAAGACTGAGAAAGAGAAACAAAGAAAGAGAAAGAGTATTGAGGAACTTGGTTTGGGAGATGTTCTAGAGGTTCGACTTCATTGTGATATTAATTAATGTATCATAGATCACCTATTGTCTATCCTCTATTCCTATGCATTTGTAGGAAGCTAGATTCATTACCGGCTCTTCCCCGCAGAGGTCAAGCTGGAATGTTATTTTGATCCATATCCTATGCTATTAAATAGAAGTGATTTCTATGAAGTCCGGTAACAGGATACCCCTATCACTAAGGCCCCTTCGTCATAAATCACAAGAACTAACTAACACTCAATAATCATAGAGATAGAGATAATAATTACATCTAATTCCCTACTTCCTTTTGGAGAATTGCTCCTCCTTTCGAGGTAATGCTCTAGATATCCAGAAACGGGATACCTGATAACCATGATTTTATTGTATTATTTTGATTCATTTATGAATGGTTTGATGTTATATTCATAGATAAAACCTAGATTTACATCACATTTCATGCATTGTCTTTATTTTGGGCTTAATTGTAAATTATCTTATTTTTGGTGTTATTTGATGCTAATATTTGATTCTTATTTTGTAGGCATCAAAGGATCTTGGATTTGGATCTATTCGAACCAAAATTGGGCTTGAATCAGTTTAAACGAGACGATCAAACCTTGGAGTTATTTGGACCGTTCATCTACAATCAAGCAGATCTGAGTCATCCATTGATGATCTGGCCCATCCAACCTAATGAGGAGGAGATCTCAGCCATAGATGAAGATCCAGAGGTTTTGATCCAGATCTGAGTTCATACAGCCATTGATCAAGCTCGAATTAATCTGGACCGTTCATCGAAGATTGGGCAGATCTGAACCATCCAGTGAATATCTGGTCGATCCGACCTAAGGGAGAGTAGATTCAGACCCTAGATCAATATCAGCACCTTCAGATTGGATTTTAGGCGACTTTTCACCATTGATCAAGCCCCAAATCGATTTTAGCCGTCCGTTCAGATCTAGATCTGATTTAAAACAGAGAAGCTACAGTGTTCATGGTTGTCAATCTCTTCACGCTGTTCGTGTCCCGCGGCGCGTCTCCGACGAGTTCCGGCCCTAATTTCCTTCTCCGATCAACCTTCCAAGCAACGACCTCAGTGAAGAGCTTCAAGTCAGCTGAATCGCGATCATCTGGTGCCGCCGGTCGGTGTTCCCTCCAGCGCGGAAGTCTTCTCTCTGCAAGCTTATGTTTTCGCCAGATTTGGATGTGTTCCTCCAATCGGCGACTCCGATTCCCATCAGCGACATTAGGAGGTGGTCTTCCGGTGTTCCTGAGCTCCATCCGAAAGCAATATGCAATTCGCAACTTCATTCCAGATCTACAGATTCCATGTAGCAGAAATCCAGATTTTTGGGCAATTCTTGGGTTTAGGGTTGTTCTAGCTCGTCAGAGGTGGTCCGCCAGCGTTGCTGAGCATTCCTTGAACTGAGACGCAGCTGAGATGCTCCATTGAGGACCGGAGTTGGGTGTTCTCGACTTCGGCACTCCTGTGTGACGGCAAGAATGTGTTGTTTGTTAGATTGATTGTAAGAATGGATTGGTTTAGGGTTTTATTTCATTTTGCTACTATTTTATAGCTTAGAACAGATTCCTCTTATCTTTGTTATGTTTTTATTAGTAGTTTAGCATTTTATTACCTTGTTAAAGCTTAGTTTAAGTCTTATTTGGTGCTTGTTTAATTGTTAAGTTGTTAAGTTCAAGCTAGGGTTTTAATTGGTGCTGTAAATCAGATTTAATTACGTTTTGTTATTTCATATTTAGTTTAAGTGTGTTAACGATTTAATCACAACGTAGGGTGACAATGCGTTATGGTTTAATCATTGGCACATAGTTAGGTTTCACTCTTGCTTTAGATTAATTTCTTTATTGCTGTGCTTCACTTTGTTAGATTTAGATTCAAATTTAAACCCCCACTTCCATATTAAAAACCCCAAAAATAAGAATAAAATACAATCCTAGATTACATCCTACCGTTTGTTCCTCGAGGTTTGATCCTGGGCTCGTTACTACAACATTATTGCGAAATTAAGGGGTTCATGGAATATAATACATTGTTAATTTGATTTACGAGTGTGACAGACATCGTTATCAAATTTTGGTGTCGTTGCCGAGGAATATGATATGAAGTGTTTGGTAATTTTAGGATTGTTTTTATTTTTGGAAAACTTTAAAAATTTTGTTGTTTTGATTGCTTTCATGCTTATATATCCATGTGTTTGATTTTATTTGTTCCTGAGTCTTCTGATTTTATTTGCTAGTTGTTGTGTAAGAACAAGAAATTCTTTTTATCATGGATCCATATTATCAGCATTTTGGAAATTGGAGTCAGAGTTATTATTATTAGCCTCAGACTGGGATTTATGCGCCTAAATATCAGTATGAGGATGTACAAGAATAATTTGCAGAGTCAGTTTGGAAATGCAATAAAGTTATTCAACAAATGAGAGAGCATCAAAAGCAACAATTTGCAAGGATACAGAATATTCAAAGTCAATTAGATCAGATTGCATCATCCATTAATCAGTTACAAGCACAGAACTCTAGTGGAGAGATGGAGAGTAGAGATTCTGTCAGGTCTGACCGTACTCCCATTTATTCACAAGAATTTTCTAGTTTAATTTGTGATGATGATGTAGTTGTTAAATTTTCTGATTCTACTAATAGAGTTGCTTTAGATGATGTGAATCATGCAGGTTTTGATGCAGAAGATGATTTAAGTGTAGGGGAATGCTTACTGGAAGCATTACCTCAAGAATCACCAAGAATAGAGGATGTAAGTGTAGGGACTTGTGTTATGGAGCCAAGCACCCAAGAATCACTACATGAAGTTGTACATTCACCAGAACTGGAGTTTGAGCCATTAGTTGATGAAGAGGAGGTAACAAACACCATTCTAGAACCTTTAGGTACCTTTCAACACGATAAGGTGAGAATTTCTTGTGAATTATCCAAAAATTTCATAGAGGTACCATTAATTGAATTTGTAGAATGTGAGGCCCATTTCTCTTTTCATGATAGTATTCAGAATGTGTTGCTTATCTTTGCTTTTGCAGGACACAATAGATGTCTGAAATGGGTACTAAATCTGAACTGTCTACGACCTCCAGAAATAATTTTCAAGGGAAAAAGGATTAATAAGAAGAATTTGAGTAGAACCATGATTACTCCACTTCCGGGGTGACTTCTTTTGTTAGATCATCTTCAACCACCAGGAATGAAAGGGGAGTTGGTTCTAATTTAGTTTTCTTATGCATTTTAATTCATGCTTTGTTAATAAATTCTCTTTACACGTTTCTTAGTTTCATACTTCCTTGCTTTTATTTTTGCTTTATGCATTTCTTTAGTTTCATACTTTGCATTTGCACTTTGCTTTTATACTTTGCATTTTGTTGGTATACATAGCATGTCATTTTTAATAAAAGTCTTCATGGAATTTTTCTAAGTAATATTTTAAAGATGGTAAAAGTCTCTTAAATTTGATCATCAATTTTAGGTCACTTAACATGATTGGATACTCTACTTACATGATTTTTGATTAAAATGGTAGTGGATTCCATGTTGATCGATTTAGCTTGATTGCATGAAAATACCTAGAGATGACCACTTCAAGCCTACACTTTATTTTCTTGTAGTGTGACATGCACTTATAACAATTGAAACTCTAGAACGTGCTTTGCTTCTTTTTAAAACCACAATAGCATATGTATGCATGAAAAGGAAGGATGTTTTTCATTCTTGTTTCATCATAAATTCTAATTTCTTTCTCCACAATTTTCTAATTTCTTTCTCCACAATTTTCTTGAAACATCCTTAGCTAGCATTTTAATCTTTGATCATTTTTGCTTGTCACTCTTCTTTTATTGGGAGTATTGGTTGAATCTTTGATGAGTTAGACTTTGCAAGATGACAAAGGATTAAGTGTGGGGGAGGATTGGTTATCGTTGAGGTCATGGAGATTTCTTAATACAAGTTGATTGGAAATTTTGGAAATGTGAAACCATTTATTGTTTGATTTGTTGAACTGTCCAGATTCATTGCAGAGTTAAGAATCAGTAAGATGAACAAGGGAGCTAGCAGCTCTATTTTGTACTGAATTCCTAAGTTCTGGTTTTGTGTTGTCAATTGGTGCCTCTTCTCTTCGTGATATTTACTGTTCCATTGCTTAAGATGCTGAAAATTCAGAATTCTGCATTGTATAGATTTTGCCAGTGAGTATCAACTGTGTGTCAAGCTCTTCTTGTAACCTTATGATCAGTAAATGATGCAAATAGAGACCTTTATTCCTCATTGGCAAATGGAATTCAAGTTTCAATAGTTGTAAAGCTGGAAAAGTCATGCAGATTGAATTTGAAAACCTGTGAAGGATTGCATGTTGGACTGCATGTAGGGGTTGAATCAATTGTGATTCTTATCTTTAGATCAAAGTAGAGCTCCTACACTTCCTATGTCAAATGATGTTTTTTTCATTGAAAAAAAAGATTTGCAATTTTCAACCGGAATTCAAAGAAGTAGATGTAGGGTTGCACAAAGATCCAGAATGCAATTGCAGAATTCTGATTTGCATGTTTACAAAATTAGTATTCCATAAATTGATGAGCTCTTATATACCAACAATTGTTATTCTTGTGTTATAGCCATTGTGTAATTTGTAGACCTATAAAGAAATGAGCCATGGCAATGCAGAAATCAGGAGTTGATGGAAAAGAAAAGCAAGAAATGGTGACTTCTCTAGCTAAACAATTTGTTGCAAATGTATGGAGATTGATTTGGTACTTCATCAATTTAGAAAGGTATCATCAGAAATCAGAATTGAAAAAAAAAAGAAAAAAAACTACAGAAATGGAGGATATTGAAATGCTGGAAGTGGTTTCTGAAACTCTGTCCAGATTTCAGAAATCAGAATTGCATAGATTAGTTCTGGTTTGCTAGTGTTGGGAACATTATTGAAAGAATACACAATGGTTTTTAGTTAAACAAATGTACACCACAGTTGGAGCAGAAAGTGAACTGGAAGTGAGAGTGGCTGCTGTAATTTAATCATGATGTATCAAGTTTGTACCAAAAGCCTATCGGAAATACTCAATTCAGTGAGAGACAAGTGAAGATTATAAATTCTTTAAGCAACAAATGGAGTTCGAATTTTCAAGTCTTCTAGAATTGTGATTGAATTGAATTGTGTTTTCTTTGAAAATTTTGAAATTGCTGCAAGTGGAATCTGATGGAGAGGCTAAATTCTTAACAGCAACTACACTAGTTGGCTATAGAGTTACGGATCAGAGATCATGAGAGATTGAAATGCAGGAAACAATGGAATTCAAGCTTGCATTTACTGGAAGCTAAATGAGAATTAAAGATTATGTCTTGATTAGAGAGAAGGAAGGCTTAAATTCTGAAAATCTCAAGTTGCTGGAAACCCAATGAAGTTGCTGAATTCTATTCTTTGGGCAGTATTCTGTACCAATTTTTGGAGTTGAGTTTTTAGCCAAATGAATTGAATTCAAGCTAATTGCTAGTGAGTAATTGAATGTCATAGTTCATAGAGATTCAGGAATTGGCAAGATGAAGGATATATTTCTGCAAGATTCAGGAATTGAAGAAATTTCAGTTGCATTTTGGAGTCTGTAAAGATATTTCTGAGCTTCTAGAAACAAGCAGAAGTAATGAGAAAGCTGCAATGGTAGATCATTGAAGAACTGAAATGAAGGAGTTTGGGTTCAAAGGAAAAATCAGTAGCAACCTAAATGCAGAAGTTGCAGAATTGTGTTTAACAGAATTGTTTATGAGATGAGCTGGAATTGCTTCAACTTTTGAATTCTGAAATTTGAACCGAATCTATAGCTTTGGTATTGGGCTGTAGTTGAAGAAGCAGCAAGTATAAATTCGAGCTGAATTCTTGTGCTATTGCAAGGAAAATTAATGCCTATATCTGAGCAAAAAGAAGGCATTTTGAATAGCAGTAAACTGTAATTGATGTGTCAACTTTGACATGTTGCGTGCCAAGCCTTTGTGGCAAATTTCTGATAAGTACAAAGTCCAAGTGAAGTTCTTGCTTGCTCAAGGAAAAGTAGCATTTCATTCTTCTCAAGTCTCATGTGATTTAAAATTTAGAATTTTAAGAATCAAAACTGTGAAACTGATCTTTTTCAGCATACCTTGAGAATTCTGCATGCTGAAAATAATATGTTGGTATCAAGACTGCTGTAGGAGTCCATGAGGGTTGATTTGGTTTTCCTCCATTCCAATTGAGATGCATAACTTCAGTTGTGTGGTATTGAGTGCTAGTTATAAAGAGAAGAGAAGAAGAGGAGCTAAGTTTGAAATTGCTTTTCTGGAATTTGAAGTTGCTTCCTTAAAAAGTGATTCTGAATTCATTCTGTTTGAAGGAGGCAGTACAACATTTGCAATACCCACAGAGAATTCTGGAAGATTATGAAGTGTAGATGGCAAAGCACTTAAGTCATTCTGATTAAGTGTTCCTTAAATTTTGCAAGATTAGTATTGTATAGTTGTATCAACAATTTTAATGGAGACTCTTGCCGAACTTTGAAAATCTGATTTGATTTAGAAAATGACTATAAATGTTACCAATATAGTGCGGATTAAATTCTTTTATAAGCTGTATTCTGAAACTGAAGCATCAAAATAGAATTCATGAAATCAGTTTCAATTCTTTCAGTTTCATTTCAAATCAGAATATGTTCTTAAATTCAGAGGTTGCTGTAAGATTTAGTTTTAAGCAGCTGTTTGCAATTTAGAATTCCTGCATTTGTACATGAAGGATACAACTTACAAACTATTTCAAAAAGGGAAGTGAACAATAGTTTCGTAAGCTGCCCAATTCTGTTCAGTAATTGATAGCAGAAAGGAAATGAAAATTGTAATAAGAGAAGAAAAGGAAATGCTGAAACCTGATACTTGAATCTTTAGAGTCATGCAATTATCACTCCACCAAATGGCCTATGTTTACAATGAATTTGAATCTGACAAATTAGAGATAGAGAATGGAAGAAAATGCAGAAATTTCTGCAAAGGAAGCATTTCTGTGCTATTCTAGAACTGAGTTATAACAAGCTTTAGTTTCTAAAACCTGGAAAATTTTTTAGAGGATGAATTGATAAAGGTTTTAAGGAGCTCAATGAAAAGGAATTGGAATTTTTAGGAGCTAAATGATGATTAGTTGATACAAAGTCAAGGACTTTTGTAGGAAATGCTGAAATCTATTTTTTTGCTGAGTAGAATGTAGATTTAAGTCATTCATTCATGGAAAAATTTAAATCCATCTGTTGTTTTAGTGTTGATAGATGCTGAACTTGCTTCACCAGAAATTATTTGATTTTAGGCTGAAAGTTGAATACAAATCAGAGGTGCAAACCAAAGGCTGGAAACTGAAAATCTACTCTGTAGTAATACCAGTTTCTGAAATTGCAGAGTTAGAATCCGTTTAGGTTTGGCTATAGAATCTGTCCAAAGCATTAAGCAGAGAATCTTTGCTGAGCTGGAATCTTTGTTTAGTAATTCAAAGGATCTGTTCCGGAATTCTACAGAGTGTGCCAATTTGATCTGCAGATTTCTGCAGAATTCGATTATCAGCTTGAGTTAGAATTCAAGAGCTCCAACCAAATGTTTACAATCTTCTATTACAACACTCCTGTACCATGATGTAGAGAATGCATTTCTAAAGATGCAGGACCTGGAATTATATAGCTGTATCCATTTCATCAAAGTCTAAATTCTAATTTTGTTGCTGAATTCTATTATTTACCTTGTCATTTCTGAAGATTGCAGAATTTAGAATGTAATGGAATGCTGGATATGGAATCAGAGCCATGCAATTGTGTCAACCTTTCAATACATTTGTTGATCAGGAAAAGCTGTTAAAGTTTGCAGCAGTGGACTTTTACAGCAGCAAGGAGCTTGGAATTATGAATCACTATCAGTTTGTGTCGAGCATCCTATCAAGAATTGAATCGACACCAATTGCACTTTGTAGTGGCACAAAGGAAGTGTATCAAGTTGAGAACCAAGTACACGTGGCAAATTCAATTTGCAACTTTTGATCTTTGGCCATTTCAAGTTTCTGTGATCAAGCTGCAGGAGAGGCTGAATTCTTGATGAATCAAGTTGAAAGTCCTATACAGCAATGAGCACTATACTTCTTTGTGAGATGAAATCTTTAGTGTAATTTCAGATTGCTTAATTCTGGAAATCTGCATGAATAGAATAGAGAGGTTGGAATTCTGATTGTTGCTGTTGATGGTATCAATGCTATGCAGAACTTTGATTTTCGGAGCTAAGTTGTGACATAAATTGTGCTTTGCTTCTTGCATATGTGCAGTAATTTTGAAATCCAAGCATATTTAGCAAACTAATTGACTATTCAGAACTGAATTAAAATGAAACAGAATTCAGAAAAAGAAAAAAAAAAACTGTGACTTTGTTGTTGTGCCAAACATTCAAGCCATTTCTAACCAGAAACAGTGTGAATCTTTTCTAATATCGAGTTTGTGTTAAATGATGCCTTATTTCCAGCTGATTTCTAACCAAACATTGCTTTAAATATGATTTTACTGGAACTGTAGATTATTGAAGTTGCTAATTTTTCCATCTGCATTACAGTGCTGAAATCAGTAAGCAGGGATTCAAATGGATTGTCTTTCGAAGGATAGATGGATGTGTTTCATTGCCCGAGACGGCCAATGTTTTAACTGTGGGGGAGGGAACTCTTCTCCATGAGGTGATATTGAATTGTTTTAGTTTCAAAGTGTTGAAATTGAAGTGCAAAAATAGTGAAGAAGAAAGGAAAAACAATGGCAAAATAAAAGAGTATCAAGTGTGGAGATAGAGTATCAAAATTTTTGGATAGCCATCAAATTGAAGGGGAGTTTAGCTTGATCTTTTGTATTGATAATGACAAATGGTATTCATCTTTTACACATCAAACTTGGTCAACTCATCAAGTATATTCCTCCAATACTCTCATCTTCTCAATTTTTCATTAAATACTTTTCTTTTGCCAATTTCATTCACTTTCATTGTTCTTTTTTATTCCATTTCAATTCTTGTTGATTAAATCCTTTTGATTCATGTATGCCATGTTTATAGTGGTGGAGAATTAGAAAATAATCAAGCTTATGGTAGTGAAAAGTTGTGAGTGACATTGAGTGTACTCCACTTATACACATGTTTGAGTGTGAGAGATAGAATAGGTGAATACCTTGTGAGATTGCAACTTGCTTAATTTTTTCAATTGGATTGAAACTACCATACCTACTGATTATTGTTTGGATTGTGTTCATGATTGTTTGTGATCCTTAGATGGTCTTAGTTAAATTTTTTTTACTATCTTTTAGATATTGCTATGGAATTTTTTGTGGAGATGATTTTTAGTTTTCTTTACTTGCACGGGACGTTCAAGGCTAAGTGTGGGGGATTTGATAACCATGATTTTATTGTATTATTTTGATTCATTTATGCATGGTTTGATGTTATGTTCATAGATAAAACCTAGATTTACATCACATTTCATACATTGTCTTTATTTTGGGCTTAATTGTAAATTATCTTATTTTTGTATTATTTGATGCTAATATTTGATTCTTATTTTGTAGCCATCAAAGGATCTTGGATTTGGAACTATTCGAACCAAAATTGAGCTCAAATCGGAGTTTAAACGAGACGATCAAACATTGGAGTTATTTGGACCGTTCATCTACAATCAAGCAGATCTGAGTCATCCATTGACGATCTGGCCCATCCAACCTAATGAGGAGGAGATCTCAGCCATAGATGAAGATCCAGAGGTTTTGATCCAGATCTGAGTTTATACAGCCATTGATAAAGCCCGAATTAATCTGGACCGTTCATCAAAGATTGGGCAGATCTGAACCATCCAGTGAAGATATGGTCGATCCAACCTAAGGGAGAGTAGATCCAGACCCTAGATCAAGATCAGCACCTTCAGATCGGATTTTAGGTGACTTTTCACCGTTGATCAAGCCCCAAATCGATTTCAGCCGTCCGTTCAGATCTGGATCTGATTTAAAACAGAGAAGCTATAGTGTTCATGGTTGTCGATCTCTTCACGTTGTTTGCGTCCCACGGCGCATCTCCGACGAGTTCCGGCCCCAATTTCCTTCTCCGATCAACCTTCCAAGCAACGACCTCAGTGAAGAGCTTCAAGTCAACTGAATCCTGATCATCTGGTGCCGCCGGCGGGTGTTCCCTCCAGCGCGGAAGTCTTCTCTCAGAAAGCCTCTATTTTTGCCAGATTTGGAGGTGTTCCTCCAATCGGCGACTCCGATTCCCATCAGCGACATTAGGAGGTGGTCTTCCGGTGTTCCTGAGCTCCATCCGACAGCAATTCGCAACTTCATTCCAGATCCAGAGATTCCAGGTAGCAGAAATCCAGATTTTCGGGCAATTCTTGGGTTTAGGGTTGTTCTAGCTCGTCAGAGGTGGTCCGCCAGCGTTGCTGAGCATTCCTTGAACTAAGATGCTCCATTGAGGACCGGAGTTGGGTGTTCTCGACTTCGGCACTCTTGTGTGACGGCAAGAATGTGTTGTTGTTAGATTGATTGTGAGAATGGATTGGTTTAGGGTTTTATTTCATTTTGCTACTATTTTATAGCTTAGAACAGATTCCTCTTATCTTTGTTATATTTTTATTAGTAGTTTAGCATTTCATTACCTTGTTAAAGCTTAGTTTAAGTCTTATTTGGTGCTTGTTTAATTGTTAAATTGTTAAGTTCAAGCTAGGGTTTTAATTGGTGCTGTAAATCAGATTTAATTACGTTTTGTTATTTCATATTTAGTTTAAGTGTGTTAACGATTTAATCACAACGTAGGGTGACAATGCGTTATGGTTTAATTATTGGCACATAGTTAGGTTTCACTCTTGCTTTAGATTAATTTCTTTATTGTTGTGCTTCACTTTTGTTAGATTTAGATTCAAGTTTAAACCCCCACTTCCATATTAAAAACCCCAAAAATAGGAATAAAATATAATCCTAGATTACATCCTACCGTTTGTTCCTCGGGGTTCGATCCTGGGCTCGTTACTACAACATTATTGCGAAATTAAGGGGTTCATGGAATATAATACATTGTTAATTTGATTTACGAGTGTTATAGACATCGTTATCAATACCCTTGTCACTAGGACCCCTTGGTCATACAATCTAGGGCATTATCTCTACGGGATCAACAAATCTACACAAACATTTAATCAAATATGAGAATTAAGCTCAAACACAATACATACACATAAGATCAAATAAATACAAGACATAGTAATGTCACATAGATAGGAAATTGGCAAATCCATGAGTTCTTACATTAATCCACATCATAATTATTCCCTTAATCCTAGAATAATAGATCTACTCCATAAAACTGAGGAAAGAATCTAAAGACATAAGAATTAAAAGCATCAAAACCTAAACTAGAAGAAGAAGGGAGAAGAAACTTATTCGATGCATTAAGTGATCTTCGGATCCAATCCTTTTCTTCTAGAGTTGATGAAAATGGCTTTGGATCGCATAATGAAGAGTGGAGAGAGTGTAGATCGGAACCATGATGGATCTCCCTATGGGGAGAACCTTCTGCTGGATAGAGACGCATTTGAGAGGAAGGGGGTGAATCACGCGGTTTTTAAAAACTTGTTCTTTTTAGTTTTGAAAACAAAGTGCGCAGTGGAAACTAAGTAAGAAAGCGAAATAGAAAAGCAAGTAAAAGAGCACGTGTCTGATTTTACTTGATTCGGAGCCTTCGACGACTCATACTCCAAGACTCAGGTCCTACAGACCTATCAACTGGTAATCCACTAAATACCTCTTCAGGAATCGTCAAAAGAGGGGACCGAGTATAATAAAAGAATAAGAAAGAGTGTAACACGCTATACTTTTCTTTATGCAACAATTAAGTATAGTATTAAAATTTTATTATCCAACACCCTCGAAAATGATCAGATCAGGCTCGGTGTTGGATGGCTCCTCAACAGTAGTCTGGGTGCAGCAGTATCATAGCAGAGCAGCAATAGGAAGTCGAGCAATTGGAACTCCAAACAGATGCGTACAAGCTTGTAGAAGAGTTGTGTCTTAAATGCTACTCAAACAAGGCTTATATAGGCTGTGGAAGGCGCCTTCAACCTCCTCCAAGGCATCTCCACAAGTAAAGTTTATCCCCCTATCTTCGATGATGATAAAATATGCAAACTTTAGGTTTTATCTTTTGGAAGGTGCCTTCAAAGCGCCTTCCAGCAAGCTCAAGGCGCCTCCAACTGCTGGTTTGACACAGCAGTCTTTTGAAGGCCATAACTTTTGACTCTGAACTTAGAATTAAGCTCTGTTAGTTACCACACATGCAAAATTTGAAGATCTATGTTTATATCTACAACATAGAGTTACAAATATATGCATGAATAATTTATAAAGATTTATGAGTTAGATCCTATCTTTCTGAGACCAGAATCTAGTCAGGGTCTCAATTTAGGTTTTTAAAATAGACCTAAATTGAGACCGATGCCTACTGTCCCCTCAACCAGGATGCGTCCTCACTTAGTCACTCTTCTCCAGTGACTTATCTTCACTTACCAACTTACAATTGGTTGACTAGCCTCTTGACCCACCAAGTCTTCATGCCAGTTGTCAGGTCTGTAGACTCAACTGGACTTCTGCCAATTGTCAGGCCCCACGGATCCAACTGGACTTCCTGCCAGATATCAGGTCATCCCTTGGCCTATCTAGTCTCCATACCAACTATCGAGTGTTGGTGCGGGAAGCATCCGACGATTGAACTCATATTTTGATAAATGGCAAAGGATTCAAAGTTAAGATGTTTAGTGATCTAACAAATCTGTTAAGCGTTTCAGGAAAAGACCTAATTGTGGTTAGGCAAGGTAAAAATCCTAGGGGGTGGTAACCCTAGGTCATAGGGGGTGATAACCCTATGCAGAAAGTCTTGGCAGGTCGAAGGCTTCAGGAAAAAGTCCTAGGGGGTGGTAACCCTAGGTGGAAAGTCCTGGTGTCGCGAACCAGGTGAAAGACTGGACTAGCCGGGAAGCGGATGTCCAGCAGAAAGTCCGGAAACTTCGAGTGCTGAGCAAAAGTTCTGTCGATCTGGAGGATCGCACTGGCAGCAGGTAAATCTCCTGAGTGGAGTAGGTGAGGACGCGTTCCCCGCAGAGGGAACAGTAGGCGTCGGGTTTACCTAGGGTTTCCGGTAGGAAACCCGAAGTCAGACTCGGACAGTCTGGAGACTGTCAAACTTTCACTTTTATACTATCACTTATGTGTTATGAGCTAACTTTGTGCTGCAGGGTAGTTTTGTGTTTAACATATCTTGTAGGGACCAAAGTGCAAAATTGACCTCGGATGAACAGTACCGAGGCGCCTCCATGGAACTTGGAGGCGCTTCGGGTGCAAAACCTGAACTGGCTGCGAAGCAAGCTTGGAGGCGCCTTGAAGGAAGCCAAGGCGCCTTGGATAGCTTGATGAAGGCGCCTTGAACCTGATAAGGTTCGACCAGTTCAGCCCTTATCTCCGCGGCTGACTCGGCTCATTCAAGGTGCCTTGGTGAACAGTAGAAGGCACCTTGAACACCCTTTATAAGGGATCTCGACCAGCAGCTCATTCCAAGCAATTCCAAGTAATCTCTCTGTGACCAGCTGCTAACGACACGATCCCGAACTGCTGTGACAACCACCCGATGACCCGAAGCTCCGAAACTTCAGTTTTTCTCACTGTCGTCGGTATAATTCAATTTTTTATTGTTAGCTATTGTACTTCATCTTGTAATCATTTTTATCGAGCTTATAGTTATTGCCCACGCAAAGCAATCAAGGATCGCGGGCCTTCGAGTAGGAGTCAATTTAGGCTCCGAACGAAGTAAAATCCCCTGCGTCTTTCTATGTGATTGTTCTCTGCTTATTCCGCTGCTTTAACTCTTACGCCTTTACGATTCTGATAATCGAAACAAAATAGCCGCGAGCGCTATTCACCCCCCCTCTAGCGCTTCTCAATCCAACATCGGGTTCCATGGACCTAGCTGAATTTTAGCCTGGTGTCAAGTCCTCCGGACCCATCATCTCCTGCACACTTGGTTCAATTAGATCATAAAAACACCTAACTTAACTCACTTGTCATTCATCAAAACCTAAGCTAGACCGTTAGTACAAATTACACTAACACCTTTCTTCCTTAAAAAGGGGTTTTATAGTTCTGGGCACAGTTGGGAGTTAAAGGTTACAAACATAGTCCCACATTGAAAACACATGAGAAATATCATGTGTTTATAAGAAAAAGATATCTCCATTGGCATGAGGCCTTTTAGATAGAATCCAAGAGCAAAACCATGAGGGTTTAGACCCAAAGTAGATAATATCATACAATTATAGAGATATTTAAATTCTTTTCGATCCTTTAATTGGTATCAAAGCGAGGTTTCTCTTCACTGGACTAACCTTCAGAGGAAGCACGAGCCAGAGCCATCATCCAAGATCGAACCATGTGGGTGAAACCTTGAACAAAGTAGGGGAGGCCCTAAGCAGGTCAAGGTGACCCGATACTCGATAGGAGGCCCTAGTAAGGTGTCTCGACCATGTGGATTCACATGGCCGTATACTGATTTGTCTCTAGAAAATCCACAAGGTCGTGTGGAATCCACACAGCTAGAGTATGCTTCCTCTCTAGAAAGTCACACGGCCAGGGCTATCTTCTTCTCTGCTTCATAGCACGACCATGTGGAATCACATAGCCAGGATTTTCTCCACCTCTGGTATGTGGCATAGTTGTGTGGATTCTACACGGCCAAGCCCCTTTATCTTCGTTTGTTCTCTGAATTGTCCACAAGTGCCATTTTCACTCTAAAAATGCCTCCTATCAATAGAAAAGCACACAAAGAGCAGATTTCTGATAAAGAAGAGTAATTATACTAAAAATATAATAAGAGGTGTAGAAATGCATAGATCAAGAGCAAATAAAGTATGTGAATATGATTCAAAACATACATACAAGTATATATAATCTACGTACATCATTAGAATCAATGGAAACCGGCATAATGAACGTCATTGTAGGAGTGTGTGATGTATGTGGAAGTATGGAGCATATCCAAGAAGCTTTCCCACTTGAGGCCCTATGTTCTCAACTTGAGAATTTCGAGCAATGCAATGCTATAGCAAGATTCAATCCCAAGCAAGGAAATCAGTACTCCAACACTTACAATCTAGGATGGAGAAATCATCTGAATTTTTCCTATAAGAACAACCAAGACCAAGGCTAACCCATTAATCAAAGGCAAAGTTACCAACTGGGGTAATCACAAGGCTATTTGTAATAACAACAACAATATCCACAAGGATATTAACAATCGAGAATCAAAAAGTTGCTTAAAGAGATTCACGCAGCTCAAATGGAAATGAAGAATGATCTCAAGCAACTTAATCAAAGAATGAAAATTTTTAAAAAACATCAGAAAATTTTGAATAGCCAAATAACCCAAATGGCTTCTTCATCTACATGAGCACCTGAGGGGTTTTCAGGAAAAGTTTATGTGAATCCAGTTGAACATTGTAATAGAATTGAGCTATGGAGTGAATAGACCTTAGGAAATCCCCATGTGACTGCTCCTAAAGGGATTGATACTCTAGAAGAGATCTCTCCTCCCTCACCTAACCTAGCTGAAATACAAGTTGAAGAGGAGATTACTAAGAAGGTTGAAGAGACTCTTCTACCACTACCCCAAAGTCAAACAATCCCTTTTCCTCAAGGATTGTTCATGACAAAGAAAGATGAAGAATTCAGTAAATTTTTGGAGATAATTAAAGAGCTTTGCATTAAGGTTCCAATGATAGATGCAATTTATCAAATGTTGAAGTTTGCTAAATTCTTGAAAGACATCACAACAACTAGAAGAAAAAAAGAAGGACATGAGACCATAGCATTGATCGAGGAATGTAGTGCATTAATTCTAAATATGGTACCACCTAAGTTACAAGATCCTAAAAGCTTCTCCATCCCTTGCAAGATAGGGACTACTACTTTTGAAAACTATTTATGTGATTTAGGGGCAAGTGTTAGCCTCATTCCATATTCTATTTGTAATAAACTAAGTCTGAAAAACTTTAAGCTCACCACTATGGCATTGCAATTAGCTGATTATTCATGCAGGTACCCTATGGGTATAATTGAAGACGTGCCAATAAAGGTGAGTGGTTGCATCATATCCACAGATTTAGTGGTACTTGATATGGAGGAAGATCCAAAAATCCCAATCATATTGGGACAGTCATTCCTTGCCACTACATGAGTTGTAATTGATGTTAAAAATCACAAACTATCTTTGGTGATAGGCAAGAAAAGGTTGGAATTTGAATTTTCTGAATTTTTGACCATGTCAAAAATAGGGTAGATGCACATCAACTTGAGAAATGGAATTTCCACCCTCATGGTCGGTCGCCAGATGTTGTTCCCAGTCTGATAATGGAGGAATGGAGGCCACTAAATAAAAATAAAAAATAGTCTACCCGCCAAGGGCATGGATGAAGGAAGATCTTAATGCACCAACCCTAGGAGGGGAAGCCGCCCCTCCATGGGTATAGTCTATAACGAACAGAAGCAGGGTCAAGTTAAAGACCTAAAACAGACGCTTCTTGGGAGGTAACCCAAGGGTTCTTTTCAATTAGTTTAGTTTACAACTTTATTTTCTTAGTTAGTTTGTCTTAGTCCTTTAAATTTTGTTTTCAAGCTTTACACAGCCTCTGTGAGTTGGCCATAATCCTCTCATGGGTATGGAGGTGTCGGCAAAGTTGAAGAAGAGAAAATCCATAGCAGAACTCAGCCCTCACACTGTTGGTCCGCGTTGACTGGCTAAAAGGGGGGTTGAATAGCCTACATAAATAAAAAACAAAATTACCCTTCTCGAACTTTCAAAATAACACTTGCATTAATTAAAGAAAGAACTAAAAAGGTAGAGGCACAAGAATTTTAACTTGGTTACAACCGGGGAGGTTGCTAATCCAAGGAATGAACCGCACTAGTATCTCCTTCAGGCGAAGAAGCCTCTTACAACAATGATGTATAAAAAATAAAAGCTAAACTAAAAATGGAAGCGCACAAGTGTTGGTTTGCTAATTTCTTGAATTAATGAATAGCTTGTAGACCAAGGTTGCATTTATAGCCTTGATCGGGGTGCCTGGATGGTTCTAGGCGCCTAGTAGGGGGATAAAATTTTATCCCCTTCGCAATGAATCACGTTTGACCGCGATCTGGTCAAAATCCAGTTCCGTGCACTCGGAATCGCTCTGAGCGCCCGGACCACTAAAGTCAACCTAGTTGACTTTGGGTCCGAGTCCTCTGCTCCAATGCTGCTCGCCTTGGTCCGGATCTTCTGCTCTGGCTCAACTCGCTTGGGTGATTTCAGCCAACCGAAATAAGGCTCACCCGAACCCAATTTCAGTCTTCTCAAGCAACCTTCCGCTTCGGCTTCTCGTCCCTCGGAAATGCCACGCGCCTCCTTCTCGTCCACCCGCATACTCTTCCGCAGCACCTCGTACCTCATACACACCGAGCCCGTCGACTCTCTCCCATGTCGTCTTCCTCGCTAGCTGCGTCTTTTACTCGACTCCCTGTGCTCCTAAGCTCCTGCACACTTAGACACAAGGTTAAAACACCATAGAACCTAACTTAACTTGTTGATCACATCAAAATAACCTTAGGGTTCCAACAATCTCCCCCTTTTTGATATGAGCAACCTAAGTTAAGCTAGGGTAAATAGACATAAAAGTAAAATAGATAATATTGCAATAAAGTACAAAAAAAGAATAAAAAATTGATCTACCTCCCCCTAGACTTAACATTTTCCTTCTCTCCCTTTGATCACATAAAAAAATGGGGTTCCAAGAAAAATCTAAGGGTTAATAATTTTGAAAAAAAAAAATTCTTTTCTCCCCTTTTGTAATAACTTTCAAAGAAAAATTTCTAAGTAAAACTGTTTAATAAATATTTTTGAGAAATTTTTCTAAGTTTTTTGCAAGCAAATTTCTTTTTTGAGAAAAAAAATTTAAGCAAGAAAATTTTCTAAGTTAAAAATTCTACTGTTAAAAAGAATTTTAAGAAATTTTTAAAAAAAATGTTTGAAAAATAACTTTTTAAAGCATTATTTATTTCCAATTTTAATGCTTTATCAGTAAGTTAATTAAATATTTTATTTCAATATTTTAGCTTCCAGGCAGTGGCGAGGCATTAGGCCTTCTTGGTTATTGGAGCAACAATCACTTTCTTAGACAAAGCCTCATAAAGAAATTTAACATTTAATTTTCTTGTTGAAAGTGTTAAGGCTACATTTGGTAGGGTGTAATCTGCCTTGTAATGTAATCAAGATTACATTACAAGGCTGATTATTTTGTTTGGTTTAACTTTAAACTTGTAATGTAATGTAATCTCGATTACAAAAGGTAGTGAAGTTTTGTAATCTGGATTACAAAGTAAATACTATGTAATCTAATTACATTACGAGGTCACTGCTTAACTAAAATTTGAATGCCGAATACACCCCTAGTCAGCCGCCGCCCCCACCACCGCTTATCGCCCGACCACCGCCAGTCGCGGGCAGTGACTAGTGGTGACGACCGCTAGTTGTCGGTCGCTGCCGCAAGCTTCGACAGAGGTGCGACGACCCGTCGGTAAAAGTCGCAGGATAATTTTGTCATTTTATAATAATATGAATTACATTCCTTATAACAAATAATTGACACCAAATAAAAAAAATATAATCACCCTTGTAATCAAAAATTACATACATTATATTACCAAACGTTGTAATGTAATCAAGATTACATTATATTATATTACAAATTTGATTACATTACAAGCTCCATTACATTACACCCAACCAAACGTAGCCTAAGTCTAATTTAGAGTTTAGTTTAAACAAGACTTTATACACTATGTAAAAATAGACAATAGACTTCGCCACTGTTTACTTCGGTAATTAATAATTACGAAGTAAAAAATGATAATTAACTTCGGTAATAAATTTGATATAGTAAATACGATTTTAAACTTCGTAGGTTTAAAAATACGGACCTCACTTCTAATTTTATTTGATATTTTATTTTATATTATATATTTGATGAAGTAATAAGTTATAAAATAAAATTCATATATATAAGTGATGAAGTAATAAGTTTGAATGGGTTAAAAATTTTAACATGAACCGGTTTATTATTCATATAAAACTTTTGCTAGACTTGTTCTCTGCTAAAACCTAGTTTCGCCAAAATCACTTGGCATCTCCTTCGTGTTTCCCTGTGACGGCAACTTCTCCTTCCCGTTTTGCCCGACCGCCTTCTCCTTCGCATTCCCCCCAAGCTTCTCCTTCGCATTTTCCCTCGACGACAACCTTCTCCTTCGCGTTTTCCCCCGACAGCAACCTTCTCCTTCACGTTTTCCTCCGACGGCAGCCTTCTCCTTCTCGTTGTTGCCCCGACGGTAGCCTTCTCCTTTGTGTTTTCCCCCAGTGGCAGGCAACCTTCTCATTTATCCCCAACGCAAAGGCTTCGCGTTGAGACGCCTTCACTTCCTCTTCTCTCTGCACGGTAGGTTTCTTCCCTCTCCACCCTTCTTTTTTTTTTCTCTCTGCTATGTCATTAGTGCTCTCTGCAATGCTGTTGGAGAATTGACATTCGATAGGTCATCCTCCTTGAGGTTTCGCCAAGGGAAGAAGGCAAGTGCTTTGTAGGAGTTAGAGCTAGAGGTCGCTGAACTTCTCAAGCCCCTTCCCTTCAAGATCTGTAGATTCATCCTAGATTAGTAACCCTAATCCATCCATTCTTCTCCATGTTTGCAATTGAATGAGATGTTGCAATTCTGGCGCAGGTCAAGGTCACGGAGGTGAGACCATGGCCATCAATGACTCTATGGTCGTCTTGTGTTACTTGGATTGCCAATTTATTTGGATGATTTCTCCAGATAAATGCTTCCTAGAGATTTAGGAACTTTCCCCATTAGTGTTCAAGGTCTCTGTAAGATGAAGCTTATTTGAGTACCCAATATTTATTGAGCTCACATCAATCTTTCCCTTGTGTTTCTTGTGATACCCGCTTGTTTTTTTTTTTTCTGTTTTTTCATCTATATTGTCAGTTTGAATATATAGTATGAAAGTTTTGTTTGATGCTACAATTAAAAGAAGAATATTTAACTATTAACGAGGGCTTGCCATAGGTAATTCTGTAGGAAATGAAGAGAGTTATAACTAAGTAAAAATACTATGTTGATAGTGTATTACTATTTTTGTGTAATGTGCTTTTTTGTCTAGGTAATTACAATATAGTAGATACTTATTAAGTATTCAGATAGCTTATATTGCCACATTTATAGCAGTATAATATTTCATAAATTTAATTTTAGGACAAAACATCACATCCCCTTGTTAGTGTGGTGCCTTATTGTAATGTAATTCGTATTGGTTTAGAAGATGCATGGTTCCATTCTATCGTAGTATGAGGTTGTGGTAGGGTGTCATGCAAAATATGAATGAGTTTTCTTTCCATTGCTAAAATTATTTAATGTTTCTATTATGTTGCACAATATATCCATATTAAATCTTCTGGCTACCTTGTAAAAGCTCATCATTGTAAACTCAACTTAGACAATGATTAATCAGTACATTTCATATCATTCCTCACATTTTTTTAATATCCTTGGATGCTTAATTGATTACCTCTAAACGTGTTTAACTAATTGAATGCCCTTGCTCAATTTAGGTTCTTTATTTTGATGATGAGTTGTAAAGCATTTAGTTTGGTTAATAATGTAAAATGCTTTTTGATTGAAGTTATGTTAGGAAGCAGTAAAGATTGTATACCTCATTCGCTCAAGACTATTCTTTTCAAGCTGGAATAAGTTAATTTTGTTAATCTATGTGATGCTTTTAATCTTTGTTTCATGACCCGTATATCTCTTAGATGCCTTTTCTTATCTCTATTCTCTTTTTGGTTGAAGTCATACTATGAAGCACTTAACATTGGATCATTTTCGTTCTTTTGAGACTAACTTTCTTAAGTTAGAGCTTTTTAAAAATAAATTTATGCCATGCTATTAATCTTTACTCCATGATATGTGGATCATTTGCATGGGGCAATAGTTCTGATAGAAAATAAATAATTAAATATGTGGATCAGGTCCTGCAGATTGGCATCAGAGCATCCATCTTTTTTTTTATCTTAACATAAGACATTAACATAGAGAAACAAACAAGAACACGTAGTCAAGTTACAAAAATTTCAAACTTAGATGATTGACATAAGAGTCATGCATAGAAGTGCAAGGAAATGCTTACCTCTGGTGGGACAAATGGTCACTACACCAATCATTATCTATAGGATTTTGAATGTGTATACTGATCACAAGATTATATTGATGACAAGTTTATATATATATCCTTGCAACAATTTTTAATGTGTAATCTTTACTTTGAGTATTTTGGTTGTCCTTTTGTCTCAATTCACATAATGGTGTTAATCTTTTACTTTCAAGATTATTTCCATACTTAATTCAAGAATATAATGATATAGGTTATTCATGAAAAGCAAAAATAATAGACGATGCATTATAAATATCATCACAGACGGTCTCCCAAGGTAAATTCTTATTTATGAAATTTATTCTTTATGAAATATTGAGTCATTTTGAATTGACCCTCAAACTTCTGTTAATGTTTCAGTTTGCAGCATCAAAAAATAAGCAGTATTAAATCAATCTCAGTATAAAGAAGTCAGAAGTGAATGAAGCGAATACGTCTACTTCTATGTGGGTGCTTAATTGTAGGCTATAATATAAACTTTGTATTGTATTAAAGATTTATGGATACAAAAACTTTTGGGTTATGGTTAAACATGTCTTTTATAAATACATTTTTGGCTTGTATTTGATAGATATTTGTGATATATTTGTTCAATTTTGGTGTTGAAAAATCTTGTGTTGTAGTAAAATATTATGATATACACTTTTGTCAATTAAAATTATATTATACTAAAATATGATTAATTACTTCAACAATATAAATAAATGATGGAGTAATATAACACAAAAGACTTCAATAAATTTAAATAGTGATGTAGTTAAAAAAACCCTATTACTTTATCACTAATCAAATTTGTGAAGTCGTTCGTATGTATTACTTCGTTAAATTAAATTTTTTATTGTAGTAAAATATTCTTTATTACTTCTATACTATAAAGAACTAATACAACAAAAAATACTACGACTAAGTTAAATTATGTAGAAGTAAAATTAAACATTTACTGCACCAAAATATAAAAATTATGAAGTCATATATATATTTTACTTCGTCAATCAATGTAACTTATGAAGTAATATATGATCAACCACTTCGATACTTTTACTGATTTCAATGAAGTAATAGAGTCTTTTTACTTCGAAAATGGTCCAATTTTGAACCGATTTTGGACCGGCAATAGACTTCAGTAATTATGTGGCGAAGTAATAAATTGACCCTTTTACTTCACGTGCGTCTACTTCGGTAATTATCTACCTATTACTTCGGATAATATCCTTTTACTTCACGTGACCCTTTTACTTCACGTGCGACCACTAGTCAGCTGCCGCCCCCACCACCGCTTATCGCCCGCCATTGCCCGCCGCCGACCGCTCACCGTCGGCCGCCCGCCGATCGCCCGTCGCCGATCACCAGCTGTCGGCCGCCCGACCACCGCCAGTCGCCGGCAGTGACTAGTGGTGACAACCGCTAGTTGTCGGTCGCTGCCGCAAGCTTTGACAGAGGTGCGACGACCCGTCGGTAAAAGTCGCAGGATAATTTTGTCATTTTATAATAATATGAATTACATTCCTTATAACAAATAATTGACACCAAATAAAAATATATAATCACCCTTGTAATCAAAGATTACATACATTATATTACCAAACGTTGTAATGAAATCAAGATTACATTATATTATATTACAAATTTGATTACATTACAAGCTTCATTACATTACACCCAACCAAACGTAGCCTAAGTCTAATTTAGAGTTTAGTTTAAACAAGACTTTAGAACTCAATATAGGTTCCAACCAACTGGATTAACTAAGAATTTCTTAGAGGCATACGTTTTTGAAATATTTCTAATTTGTCCCTTGTGATATCTAAAATACCGGTTTAGATTAGTGAATTTTCTAAAGCTTGTATTTAATGAACATGTATGATTTTTTAAGTTATCTACTTGTCTTTTCAAATTTTCATTTTCTAATTTTAATTTGTCTAATTCTTCTAATGGGCAAGATTTAGCTAGAATTACTTTTAAATTTTTAATCTCTTTTTCTAACTTACAGCAATCCTTAGTTAACAATTTAACAAACTTAAATAATTTATCGAAAGGAAGGGATCATATCTGACTTACTTTGTCAATCTCGTTATCCGTGTCTCCTCCTGAATTGCTACTTTCTTCCAACGTAGCTCCCCCTTCATTGATGCTCTCAATGCTCATTTCGGACGAGCTTGAATCGTAGTCCTCATCTTGATGACTTGCCATTAATGCAAGTCAAAAAGGCCTCGACTTCCGATTTAGATGATGTATCGTCCCACGTCGCTTTTAATGTCTTGAATTTGTTCGGTTGGACAGGCTTCTTTCCTTTGTCCTTGTTTCTTAGCTTGGGGCAATTATCCTTTACGTGCCCTTCTTCGTTGCAGTGGTAGCATCGAATCATCCTTTTCTTTCTACCCTACGGATGGATAGTTTTTTTAGATTTACATAATTTCTTAAATCACCTTACCATCATTACCATTTCTTCATCGTCGAGAGAGGATTCTGACTCAGGTTCGTCTCTCAATGCTTTGAGGGTGACGTTGTGCTTCGTCTCCTTCGTATCTGCACATCTCGATTCATGCACTTCAAATGTGAAAAATAATTCTTCTAAAAATATAGTTTCTAAGTCCTTAGATATATAAAAAGAATCTACTAGTGATGCCCATTTAGTATTTCTAGGAAATGAATTGAGTACGTACCTTAGCGAATCTCGGTTACTTACCTTTTCTCTGAGATTCGAAAGTCCGGTGATAAGCTCCTTAATTCTCGAGTGCAGATGCGCAACTGTTTCGTCTTCTTCAGGTCTCAGGCTGGTGAGCTGGTTGCGAAGTAAATCCCATCTTGCGAGCTTGTCTTCGGACGTCCCTTCGTGCAGCTCAAGGAACTTTTCCCACAGTTCCTTTACTGAGTCGTAGTTGCCGATCCGGTTGACTTCTTGTGGCGGAAGGACACTCAGCAGATGGAATTCTTCTTTACCGTTTGTCACGTAGTCAGCCTACTCCTTTTTCGTCCACTGGTATTTTTCTTTGCCCTCCAGTACTAGAAAATCGAATTCCATAATTAAAAGTAAAACAAAGTTAGTTTTGAAAAATACCTGCATTCGCTTTTTCCAACTAGCGAACTCCCCCTCAAATTTCGATGGGTATATGCTCGGTCCGGTCATTTGTTTGGTGCTTCGATCGACGGTTAGTCCTCCTGAAGCGTCCTAGCTCTGATACCACTTGTTGGTCCACGTTGATCGGCTAGAAGGGGGATTGAATAGCCTGTACAAATAAAAAAACAAAACTACCCTTCTCGGACTTTCAAAAGAACACTTGTATTAATTAAAGGAAGAACTAAAAAGGTAGAGGCACAAGAATTTTGACTTGGTTACAATCGGGGAGGTTGTTAATCCAAGGAATGAACCGTACTAGTATCTACTTCAGGCGGAGAAGCCTCTTACGGCAATGACGTATAAAAAATAGAAGCTAAACTAAAAATGAAAGCGCACAAGTGTTGGTTTGCTAATTGCTTGAATGAATGAATAGCTTCTGGACCAAGGCTATATTTATAGCCTTAGTCGGGACGCGTAGATGGTTCTAGGTGCCTAGGAGGAGGATAAAATTTTATCCCCTTCGCAACAAATCGTGTTTGCCCGCGATCCGATCAAAATCCAGTTTCAGGCGCCCGAAATCGCTCCGGGCGCCCGGACCACTATAGTCAACCTAGTAGACTTTTGGTCCGGGCCCTTTGCTCTAGTGCTGCTCGCCTTGATCTAGGTCTTCCTCTCCATCTCTGCTCTCTTGGGTGATTTCAGCCAACCAAAATAGGCTCACCCGAACCCAATTTCGGCCTTCTCGAGCAACCTTCCGCTCCGGCTTCTCATCCCTCAGAAACGTCGCGTGCCTCCTTCTCGTCCACCCGTGTACTCTTCCACAGCACCTCGTACCTCAGGCGCACCGAGCCCGTCGGTTCTCTCCCATGTTGTCCTTCTCGTTAGCTGCATCTTTTGCTCGACTCTCTGTGCTCCTAAGCTCCTGCACACTTAGACACAAGGTTAAAACACCACATGACCTAACTTAACTTGTTGATCACATCAAAACAACCTTGGGGTTCCAACACACACATCTTCAGGAGTCGGTCGTGTGATCTCACAAGGCAGTATAAGGCTAGTTGAGAAGAAAAAGACTAAGGTCATTTGGATTTACATGGTCGTGTGGCTTTGGCAAAGAAGAAGAAGAGGTCGGCCGTGTGAATCCATACGATCATGTGACTCAACCCGAGAGGAAGTCCGGTGAGACCGTGTGGAATTCACACGGTCGTGTGACCCCAGCTGAGGCAAAGAAGTAGTGTCGATTGACATGACCGTGTGAAGATTTGCCCAACCCAGCCGTGTCTTTAAGACACCGTCGTGACCCTGCCATATCCGCTGCCACACCCACCAAACCAACCCTCTCTCCACTTCTTCTTCTCCATAATTCTTTTCCTCCACATCTCTATTCACCTCTTTCTTCATTCACCTCACAATTTCTTCACTTAGGATTCTTAGATCTCATCTCTTTAAGATCTAAATCTAGATCTAGATTTAGATCTGCACTTAAATCTAAGAACTCCTCTTCTTCTTCTTCAACCTCAAGCTTCCTCATCTCTCAAGATCTACCTCTTCTCACAAGATCTCTCTTATTTCTTCTTCAATTAATCACTCTCCCTCATTTATCTTCTCATTATGTCTCATCTTTTGAAAATAATCTAATGTGAGAGTGGCAGATCTAGCAGAGGAAAAGATCCGGAGAGGGACAAAGGCAAAGAGAAATCAACTTCAAAGGGCAAAGGCAAGCAAAGTGCACGCGACGAAGGTAACGACAATGAGTATCATATTATTTTTAGAAATGATGAACAAAAATCTAGATATGATTTTCTTATTGTTAGAAAAATATTTTGCACTTGATATTTAGATCCAACTACCATGCAAGGTTTTGGTATTAAGGAAGTATAGATTAGTTGATTAGTGCTTTTAATTAAAATGATATGATGTATACACATCAATCAATGTATCCCCACCTTGTCCTTGAATTTTTAAGCTCAATTGAGGTCCAGTACACTTCTAATGAGGATTATATTGGTAACATCAGTTTTAGATTGATGAACCAAGAATTTTAGTGGATATTTATGTTGGTTGCTACTCGGAAAGCCTAAAGGTTCCACTGTACAAAAATTTTGTACAAAGGTCTGAACCTTTTCCTAGCTACCATGTGTTCTTTTAAATTAAATTTTGGATCGCCTGCGGAACTTAACACGTTTGATCCAAAACTTAATCTATTCGTTCTTTTAGGTTTTGACTTGGGTCTTCTGCGGAACTTAACACGTTCGACCCAAATCACCTTAAGTTATTAATTTCATTAAATATTAATTTCCATAATTGGTTCCCAGTACTGACGTGGCGAGGCACATGGCCTTCTTGGATATGGGAGCAACCACCACCGACTAGACAAAACCTTTTATAGAAAGCTAATATTTAATTTCCTAAAATAACTTTAGGTTAACCGAAAAGAACAATCAAATCACAAGGAAAAGAAAAACAAAAGAACACTATATCGAAAACAAATTCGAAACTCTAGAATCGTATGCCTCTTGTATTTAGTATTATTTCCAAAAATAACTAGTATGATGCGGAAAGAAAAATTACTAGTTATACCTTTTAGAAAACCTCTTGATCTTCTACCGTATTCCTCTTCTAACCTCGGACGTTGTGTGGGCAACGATCTTCCGAGATGAGAACCACCAAGCACCTTCTTCTTCCTTGCAAGTTTCGGCCATCAAGACTTCTTCTAGGATGAAGAGGTTCGGCCACCACCACTATGCTCCAAGGGATGCTAGAAACAAAGCTTTCTTTCTCTCCTTCTTCTTCTTCTTCTCTAAACTTGATCCGGCCACCATATGAGTCTCCACAAGAAGGATGAGGTTCGGCCATCAAAGAGAAGAAAAGAGGAGAGGATGGCCGGCCACACCAAGGAAGAAAAAGAGAGAGGAAAAATAATAGAGTTGTTGTCATGAAGGCACCTCTACCCCCTCTTTTATAATCCTTGGTCTTGGCAAATAAGGAAATTTTAATAAAAACTTCCTTAATTCCTTTGCCATGAAAAATAAATTTAATTGATATAAAATCAATTTCTCTTTTATTAATCAACATGGCCGGCCACAATAATCTAAGCAAAGGAAATTTAATTCAATCAAGAATTAAAACCTTCCTAATTTGTTTCCGGAAATTTTAAAAAAAATAAAATTTCTCTAACAATTTATCCCTTCATGGTGATTTGTAAAAAAGGAAACTTATAAATTAAAATCTCTCTTTAAACATATGGATATTTATAAACAAGGAAAACTTAAAATCTTTCCTTTAAAAATAAATCTCCATGACAAGAAAGATTTTAATTAAAACTTATTCTCCTCTTAATTCCATGTTGGCACATCATCAAACTTCTCATGTTGATTTAAATTTGCAAGCAAAACCAAACGTGAACAGAACTTATCACGTTTGACTTAATTGCCAAGCAAAACCATGAACAAAGCTTTCTCACGTTTTAAGTAATTCATGTTGACTTAATTGCCAAGCATAAAAACGTGAATTGCTTCTCATGTTGATAAGAAACACCAACATAAGTTGATGTTCGGTTCACGTTGATTTCAACAATGTGAAGTTTACTTAGATAGCAACATCAACTACATGAATTAGAAGATGGGCTTAGATGGATACAAGATTTTATATAGAGGCTACGATAGGGACCGAGAGGAGGAATCGGTTTTGGTCTCCCGATAAAATTAAGTATCCCATGTTCGCCCCGAACACACAACTTAATTTTATCAATGATAATTCATTCCACTAGAGAACTATCATTGAACTACCGCACCAATCCCAAATTACATTTTTGGGCTCCTTCTTATTATGAGTATGTTAGTCTCCCTGTGTTTAAGATATCGAATGTCCACTAATTAAGCGAGTTACTGACAACTCATTTAATTAATATCTTAGTCCAAGAGTAGTACCACTCAACCTTATCGTCATGTCGGACTAAGTCCACCTGCAGGGTTTAACATGATAATCCTTATGAGCTCCTCTTGGGGACATTATCAACCTAGTATCTCTAGGACACAGTTTCCTTTTATAATCAACAACACACACTATAAGTGATATCATTTCCCAACTTATCGAGCTTATTGATTCATCGAACTAAATCTCACCCATTGATAAATTAAAGAAATAAATATCAATTATATGTGCTTGTTATTATATTAGGATTAAGAGCACATACTTCCATAATAACTGAAGTTTTTGTTCCTTTATAAAGTCAGTATAAAAGGAACAACCTCAAATGGTCCTACTCAATACACTCTAAGTGTACTAGTGTAATTATATAGTTAAGATAAACTAATACCTAATTACACTACGACCTTCCAATGGTTTGTTCCTTTCCATCTTGGTCGTGAGCTACTGTTTATAATTTATAAGGAACCGATAACATGATCTTATCTACAATATAAATTAATTGAGCAACTACATTTATCATAAATGTAGCTAGACATTTGACCAATGTGATTCTTATTTCTAGATAAATGTTTATACCAGAAGCTAGACTTTTAGTATACATCCTAACAATCTCCCACTTATACTAAAAGACTAAGCTGCCATACTTGCTACCATACATCTGATTCCCAACCCTTCAACATGCCCATCAAAAGCTCTTGTCTTAAGGACCTTAGTGAAAGGATCTATAGGTCATCACCTGATGCAATCTAGGCGGCAACAACTTCTCCTCGTTTATACAATTTCTCGTATTGGGTGGTACTTGCGCTCTATTGTGTTTACTTGCCTTATAGACTTATGGTTTCTTCGAGTTTGCTACTGCATCAATATTATTACAATAAATTGTAATAATCTTTGGACAAACTAGAAATCATGTCTAAGTCTATCTTGAGGTTATTGAGTCATTCAGCTTTTATGGCTACCTCAGAGGTTTGCCATATACTAAGCTTCTATGGTGGAGTCCAGAAAAACACCTATGCTTATCACTCTTCCATAGTTATGACTTTTCCTCCTAAAGTAAACACAAAACCCCGAGGTTGACTTATTATTGTCCTTATCCGATTGGAAGTCAAAATCCATGCAACCCACAGGGACCAAAATAGCTGCCTTGTAAACCAGCATATAATCTCTAGTGCCTCTAAGGTACTTCAATATATGCTTTACTGCAGACTAATGTCCTTGTCTAGGGTTACTTTGATATCTGCTAACCGTGTCCACGACAAAACAGATATCCTGTCTCGTACACAGCATTGCATACATTAGGCTTCCCAGAGCCGAAGCATAAGGAACTGCCTTCATGTCATTTATCTCTTTTAATGTCTTCGGAGACATCTCTTTAGATTAAGCTACTCCATGCCTAAAAGGTAAGAAAACTTTCTTAGAGTTCTGCATGCTTAAAACGAGCAAGGATTTTTCTGATATATGAAGCTTGGGATAAGTAAAAATATTCTTTTCTTGCAATCCCTTATTACTTTGATCTCAAGAATATATATACATTCTCCCAAGTCCTTTATATCAAATTATTTTGGACAACCATACCCTTACTTCTGACAACATTTTGATACTGTTTCCAACTACCAAAAATGTTATCTACGTATAGTACAAGAAATACCACCACGTTTCCATCACACCTTTTGTATACACAAGAGTTATCCGGTTACTAAATAAATCCATAGGTCTGGATTACTTTGACAAACCGGATGTTCCAAGACCTTGAAGCTTTGCCTCAGTCCATAGACTGATTGAGCTTGCACACAAGATGCTCTTAGCCCTTTGCAATGAACCCTTCTGGTTGCTTTATATAGATGCTTTCTTCAAGACTTCCATTAAGGAATGCTGTCTTAACATCCACTTGCCAAATAGATAAAAGAATCTGGATAAACTTAAGCATGGCTACCAGTGAAAAAGTTTCCTTTTTCATCAAGCATTGCTTTGAAAGTTTCTACCTTCCTGTCTATCTCTCTTTTCCTATTATAGACCTTTTTACACCCAAAGGCTTTTATATCATTTGGTGGTTCTATAAGCTTCCAGATTTTATTAGAATACATATATTCTAATTCTGTTATTCATTACTCTTTGCCAAGATATTGCATCTTTATCTTGGAGTGTTTCGTCATATGTCCGGAGATCAGGTTCATGTCCTCCAGGGATCGAGTCCAAAAACTCTCCCAAAACATGAATCTTTTTAGGTTGCCTAACAACCCTCCCACTACGACAAGGCACTTTCTGTAATTGTGTATCATTTATGATACGTGTTGCAGTTTCTTGTGATATTTCATCTTGTACAGTTGGTACTAGATTAGACATGCCCTTTATTATTTCCTTAAGAACAAATTTACTTATGAGCACATGGTTTATTACATAGTCCTTTTCTAAAAATCGGTCATTGATGCTAACAATGACCTTCTGATTTTTAAGACTATAAACCTACTTTCATTTCTCTAGGATATCCCACGAACAAGTGAATTCCTGTCCAACTTATCATTGTCTCTCTTCTGCATATGTGCTGGACTACCCGAATCCGAATATGCTTCTAAATAGGCTTACGCCTATTCATCAATTCTATATGAGTAGAGAATTCTGTCTTTGGAAGGTACTATATTCACTTCCGTTTCCAGAGTATATCCTTAAAATGATTTTGGTAATATTCTAAATAACTCTACTTATTTCCATAAGAGTCCTATACCTTCCTTTTTCTACACCATTCTGTTGGGGTGTACCAGGTGTAGTTAGTTGGGATTGAATCCCTACTCTTGATAAGTGACTCCTAAATTCTCCCAAGAGGTACTTGCCACTATGATCTTACCATAGTGACTTTTACTTTAACATTTCTCCGCATCAGCCTAGTACTCTTTGAACTAATCAAAGTACTTAGTCTTGCGGTACATTAAGTAAATTTATTTGTATCTTGAATAGTTGTCTATAAAATAGACAAAATATTCAATACTACCTCTTGTCTGGATAGTCATAGGATCACACAAATCAGAATGAACCGATATCTTTGACTCCATACCCCTTGAACTTAAAAGCTTCTTGGTTATTTTCCTTCCAAGTAAGACTCGCAGGTTGGAAAGATTTCCACTACCAATGAACCCAAAAGTTCATCAGCTACCAATGAATTCTACTCAAGTATAACCTAGCTTTAGATGTCAAAGATATAATTGGTTCATTCCCGAAGGTTGCTTTCTCTTAAAATTAGAAGATGTGTTACTAATTTCCATTTGTTGCATCATGGGAGTTATTGGATTATAAATTGTCAACCATCATACCAGAATAGATAACTTCCCTATTTTTCTTGATAACAACTTTGTTATCAAAATAGACACAATATCTATAATAGTTTAGAAACTGAAATCATGTTCTTTCTAAACTTGGTACGTAAAGACAATTACTTAAAATCCATATTTTATTCTTATCAAAGAATAAACATCTCCCACTGCAACAGCTACCACTTTTACAGTAGTGCCCATGTGGACGGTGATTTACCTTTCATTTAGTTGTCGGGTTTCCTGGAACCCTGCAATGAATTGCAGACATGATTAATGGCATCTTGTATATACACTCCAGGTTCTGGTAGATAACACCACTAGACATGTTTCAACTAATGAATTAAATACACCTAAATTGTTCTTAGTTCTAAGAAGACAGTCTACCTTAATGTCCAAGTCCTATTTCCAATCATCACAATTGGGACTACTAAGTCTTTTTCTATAGTATGACTACTAGGGATTGACAAACATCCTAAGAATCACAAAAATATTTGGTCAAGATCAACTCCTTACAATCTCCATGAATTTTGTGTATACAAAATCGAAGAGGAGATTTTATTCATTTATTTTATTATCTCGTCAACTTTACTTTATGACGAATAAAATTAATAGTTGATCTGTCTTTGATCAAATATTTGGTCAAAACTCTTTGAATTTAAAATAACATTGATTCCTCAAACAATATTATTTAAATTGACCAACACCTCAAACACCGTGAATTTTGCATGCCACGTTAGTGTGGACGTATACAAAATTTAAACATTTGTAAGAGGAGAGTTTTACCCATTAATTATCTTGTCAATAAATCTTTATGACAAATAAAATTACCTCAAACACCGTGAATTTTGTATGCCACGTTAGTGTGGACGTATACAAAATCAAACATTTGTAAGAGGGGTTTTTAATTTTATTATCTTGTCAACCTATTTATTTGACAAATTAATAGTTGGTTTTCTTCGGTCACACAAATAATAGCAGTGACTCCGTTGGGGAGGATACTATTAGACGTGCCTAAGTGTATACCATTACTTGACACTAAGTCCATTAATAAGATTATGCCCCTTCCGTTGGGGAAGATCACACGCTCTTAATTAACTTCCTATAGTCATCTAAAATTGGAAGTCTGTTCTAGTGATCCACAAACAAGCTCATCTGTTATGGAGGAAGGCACTCAGAGCCAACGCGCAAGCTTATCTGCATCACTTACAAACCAGTAATGGAGACCATGGGATTTATTTAAAAATCCCTCTCCCACTTAGTTATTTAAAATGAGGAATTTTGACTATGCTAGTCTACCTAACATGCATACTAACAAGCACACACAATACAGCATAAAAAGCAATAAATAGAAAAACTAATTTTCAACTATTATGGCTTTTATCTATTGCTGTTCTTCGTGTGTCGCCAACCCTAGCTGCTGCCATCTTTAGCCACCGCCACCGGGTCTAGTTGTCGCATCCATCTTGCTCCTTGTTCCGCTGCGCCTCTGGTCCTCAAAAAGTTCCACGCCTTGCAAGATTCGATCCGCGACATAAATAGAATTTTACATTTTTCAATCCTATATTCCTCAGAGGAATGTACATGTGAACTAGATCGAACATAAATTTACATCCATCGATCCTATATTCCATAAAAGGAATGTACATGTAACTAGATCAAAAAATAAAATCCTAATAAAACTAAATACAGCTCCTGCTGTATTTTATAATACAATCATGCACACACAATAAAAATGCCCTTGACATGTCCAAGGGTCCAATCACACACATAATAACTATAAGCCATAATAGTTGGATCCTGCATCCACAAAGTTAGCACATCCTACTATTATCCTGCCTAAATTATGTATGACATGTGCATAATTAAACTAATACCAAATACACAGAGGCAAAACCCTAGCTCTGATACCAATTGTTGGTTGCTACTCGGAAAGCCTAAAGGTTCCACTGTACAAAAATTTTGTACAAAGGTCTGAACCTTTTCCTAGCTACCATGTGTTCTTTTAAATTAAATTTTGGATCGCCTGCGGAACTTAACACGTTTGATCCAAAACTTAATCTATTCGTTCTTTTAGGTTTTGACTTGGGTCTCCTGCGGAACTTAACACGTTCGACCCAAATCACCTTAAGTTATTAATTTCATTAAATATTAATTTCCATAATTGGTTCCCAGTACTGACGTGGCGAGGCACATGACCTTCTTGGATATGGGAGCAACCACCACCGACTAGACAAAACCTTTTATAGAAAGCTAATATTTAATTTCCTAAAATAACTTTAGGTTAACCGAAAAGAACAATCAAATCACAAGGAAAAGAAAAACAAAAGAACACTATATCGAAAACAAATTCGAAACTCTAGAATCGTATGCCTCTTGTATTTAGTATTATTTCCAAAAATAACTAGTATGATGCGGAAAGAAAAATTACTAGTTATACCTTTTAGAAAACCTCTTGATCTTCTACCGTATTCCTCTTCTAACCTCGGACGTTGTGTGGGCAACGATCTTCCGAGATGAGAACCACCAAGCACCTTCTTCTTCCTTGCAAGTTTCGGCCATCAAGACTTCTTCTAGGATGAAGAGGTTCGGCCACCACCACCATGCTCCAAGGGATGCTAGAAACAAAGCTTTCTTTCTCTCCTTCTTCTTCTTCTTCTCTAAACTTGATCCGGCCACCATATGAGTCTCCACAAGAAGGATGAGGTTCGGCCATCAAAGAGAAGAAAAGAGGAGAGGATGGCCGGCCACACCAAGGAAGAAAAAGAGAGAGGAAAAATAATAGAGTTGTTGTCATGAAGGCACCTCTACCCCCTCTTTTATAATCTTTGGTCTTGGCAAATAAGGAAATTTTAATAAAAACTTCCTTAATTCCTTTGCCATGAAAAATAAATTTAATTGATATAAAATCAATTTCTCTTTTATTAATCAACATGGCCGGCCACAATAATCTAAGCAAAGGAAATTTAATTCAATCAAGAATTAAAACCTTCCTAATTTATTTCCGGAAATTTTAAAAAAAATAAAATTTCTCTAACAATTTATCCCTTCATGATGATTTGTAAAAAAGGAAACTTATAAATTAAAATCTCTCTTTAAACATATGGATATTTATAAACAAGGAAAACTTAAAATCTTTCCTTTAAAAATAAATCTCCATGACAAGAAAGATTTTAATTAAAACTTATTCTCCTCTTAATTCCATGTTGGCACATCATCAAACTTCTCATGTTGATTTAAATTTGCAAGCAAAACCAAACGTGAACAGAACTTATCACGTTTGACTTAATTGCCAAGCAAAACCATGAACAAAGCTTTCTCACGTTTTAAGTAATTCATGTTGACTTAATTGCCAAGCATAAAAACGTGAATTGCTTCTCATGTTGATAAGAAACACCAACATAAGTTGATGTTCGGTTCACGTTGATTTCAACAATGTGAAGTTTACTTAGATAGCAACATCAACTACATGAATTAGAAGATGGGCTTAGATGGATACAAGATTTTATATAGAGGCTACGATAGGGACCGAGAGGAGGAATCGGTTTTGGTCTCCCGATAAAATTAAGTATCCCATGTTCGCCCCGAACACACAACTTAATTTTATCAATGATAATTCATTCCACTAGAGAACTATCATTGAACTACCGCACCAATCCCAAATTACATTTTTGGGCTCCTTCTTATTATGAGTATGTTAGTCTCCCTGTGTTTAAGATATCGAATGTCCACTAATTAAGCGAGTTACTGACAACTCATTTAATTAATATCTTAGTCCAAGAGTAGTACCACTCAACCTTATCGTCATGTCGGACTAAGTCCACCTGCAGGGTTTAACATGATAATCCTTATGAGCTCCTCTTGGGGACATTATCAACCTAGTATCTCTAGGACACAGTTTCCTTTTATAATCAACAACACACACTATAAGTGATATCATTTCCCAACTTATCGAGCTTATTGATTCATCGAACTAAATCTCACCCATTGATAAATTAAAGAAATAAATATCAATTATATGTGCTTGTTATTATATTAGGATTAAGAGCACATACTTCCATAATAACTGAAGTTTTTGTTCCTTTATAAAGTCAGTATAAAAGGAACAACCTCAAATGGTCCTACTCAATACACTCTAAGTGTACTAGTGTAATTATATAGTTAAGATAAACTAATACCTAATTACACTACGACCTTCCAATGGTTTGTTCCTTTCCATCTTGGTCGTGAGCTACTGTTTATAATTTATAAGGAACCGATAACATGATCTTATCTACAATATAAATTAATTGAGCAACTACATTTATCATAAATGTAGCTAGACATTTGACCAATGTGATTCTTATTTCTAGATAAATGTTTATACCAGAAGCTAGACTTTTAGTATACATCCTAACAATTTAGTGATTTCAATAATTATTTTGGCCTACCTACCAGTGGATCTCGTAGGTTTGATGCGAGTTTTAGTTGAAATAGTTTTTGGACTTCTATTACCGGGTCAAATGATCCTTATGAGCCCTCTAGAGCTAAGGATTCTCACATGTAAAATCTTATATTTAGATATCTCCACCGTATAACTATCTTTGGTAGAGGGGATAGTGAAGGTGTAGTTAGAAAGGTGAAACTTTATTCTTTTTGGGTAATGCTTAATAAAGTTCACTTTGATACCGATTTCCATTTTCTACAAACCCTTGTGAAATCTAGGAAAGCAACCTCGGGGTCAATAGTTTTTGGTGGGTTGATCAGCTAAATAGCTGTAAATTTAGGTTGTAAACTTAGTAATTTAGAGGTTATTTAAGGCAACCATAGGATCGATATCGATACATGTATTTCCATGAAAATAATTTGTCAGAATGAGAGTAGCTTTGCCTTTCCTAAGAGGGATGGTTTTCTATTACGTCTACCTTGCCCTACACATACCACAGTTTGCAACCCCACCAACTAGGTTATTACTGACATAGCTCTCGAGTTTGCCCCCGCCCCGGTGGAGGACATCGAGCCCCACATTGAGCCCTCATCATCTGAACACCCGCAACCATCCAAACATCCAAAATCTACTAGGTATTCTTTTACCTATGGTACGGATCTTTCCAAATTTGATTTCTCTGATTTTCGTTCTTATTTGGATTCGCTTCATGAGAAGCATAGTACTCAACAACAAATGTTGGAGGGTTACTTCAAATTATCAGATGACCAGTTCCAAAAGGTACGTGACCATTTTCAGTTCATGAGGAATTTTCAATGCCAGGTGGTCAAATTTGTTTAAGATTACGACACTGACCAGGCAAAGATGAAAGAGTTTATAGATGTCATGGATATCACTAGACATCAGGTGGATACTCTTTTCCACTATCATGAGTACCTTGGTCAGCTCCCTGGTGTGCCTAGTTTCTCTTCTGGCCAACGTCGATGAGGTCCTCACTTTCTCCCACCTCCACCACCGTATTGACTTCATCTGGATGATGAAAAGTTTAAGTCTAGGAGAGTGTTGTACATAATCTAATTTTCTTTCTTTACATTTCAGTTTGATTTCCTTTCTTTACATTTTTAGGATTTTTGCTTGTTTTTCATATTAGTTTTTTAGTTTCTTACTTATTATTTTGTAGCATGTTGAGAACATCAATTCTCACATTACTGCTGACTTATCCAATAGCAAAGTGGTTAGCACGTTCATTTCTTCATTCATGTTGCTATGTAGATAGTGCTAATATGTTTAGTGAACCTCTTTTCTCTATCATTAGTAGCTTGAAGTGAGCTAAGTATTGTAAGGAGATAAACTTGAGTCTTGGCATAATTTTAAGGATCTTACCTTCACTTCACTTAAGCTTGAAGAGTAGATAACTTTGAAATAATCATGATTCATCTGAATTGTTTAGTACTTAGGTTCCCATGGTGATTTCTTAGAGTACATTTTGATTATTGGATAACATCGGATCATGTCAACTCATTTGAAAAAAATTAAAATCTCTACATTTGTGTTATACTTGCATATATGTTAGTGCTATATTTTTAAAGCACCAAAAAAAATATTTGAATAAGCGATAAAAAATAGTTATTGTGAGTGAAAACTAATAATTTACCTCTTTGAAACTGAGTTAGGTTACTAGAAAAATAAATGTTATGCTTCTCTTATTTCTGAGTAGTTCTTTGAGACCTTTTATAGTCTAAGAAATATGAATCAAGTGTATGGCAGGTAAGTGTTTATCACCGAAAACATAAGAAACTCAATTAGATGACGACTTGACTAGAATAGAGATTACAACTTAAAAATCTTGGGTCACTTATTGCACTATACACAAGGACTTATGCTTAGGCCATACTTGGGTTACTTCATAATCATGCTCACAAATGAAACTAGTTGATAGAGTTAGGCAAGTGCATTAGGGATTATGATGCATTATAGGAGCATATGAATTTAGATTGTGGCATTTTGCTTGAGGACAAGCAAAGGTTCAAGTATAGGGGTGTGATGTGCGTAGATTATATATACTTTTATGCATATTTTGATGCACATTCACGTACTTTATTTGCGCTTGATCTATGTATTTTTACACCTCTTATCATAATTTTAGCATAATTACTCTTCATTGTCAGAAATCTATTCTTTGTGTATTTTCTTATTGACAGAATGCGCTTTTGGAGTGAAAACGACGCTTGTACACGACTCGAAGAACAAACAAAAAAAAGGGCCCGACTATGTGGATTTCACACGGCCGTGTCACATGCCAGAGAAGGAGAAGGCACCAACCGTGTGAAACCACATAGCCGTGCCACAAGGAAGAGACAAAGCAAGTCTCGATCGTGTGAAATCCACACGGTCGTTTCATTGAAATAGAGAAGGAGCAGTACCCAGTTGTGTTGATTCCACATGGCTGTGTGAATTTTCAGAGCCGGAGCCAACTGTGGTCATGTGGATTCCATAAGGTCGTGCCGCTAGACCAAAGCCCAAGCAGACTGTAACTATGTGGAATCCACATAGCCGTGGCACGAGCTGTACCCGACCCATGCCCAACTAGCTCTATTTAAGGGGAGTCTTCCCATTTTCAAGGGGAGAAAGGTTCTCCCATAGGGAGATCCGACTTGGACTAAATCTAGACTTCTTCAACACTTTCTTGGATGATCGGAAGCCAAATTCAGTGTCTCTATCTCTCCAGAAGCTTGGATTGACATGGTTTGGTACTTTTCTTCTCGGGTAGCCTCACACGCCAGTGTGAGATCACACGGCCAGAGTTTGGAGGTGTGTCGGGCTGAGTTCTACTATGACTTTTCTCCTCTTTAACTTCGTTGATGCCTCCACGCCCATGAGAGGATCATAGCCAGCTTGTGGAGGCTTCATAAAATCTGAAAATAAAATTAAAAAGACTAAGATAAACTAACTATGAAAACAAAGTCATAAACTAAACTAACTAAAAGAACCCTTGGGTTGCCTCCCAAGAAGCGCTTGTTTTAAGTCTTTAGTTCGACCCCGTCTCAAATCATGTAGGACTTTTATCCATGGAGGGATGACCTTCCCCTCCCGAGGTTTGTGCCTCTTCTTCTTTCTTCATTTTAGCTCTTGCAGGGCAGACATACTTTTCATTCTTAATTGGGGGTCTTCTCCCAATTCTTGATGGATCATGTATGGCATTCGGCAGCCTCCAAGAGGATGAAAGTTCCATTCCTCAGTTTTGTAGGCTTCCACCCTGCTATAGTCACTCAGAAAAAGAGAGATATGGTTAGGAGACTTTGATAAATCATACTCCAGCCTTTCCTTACCTATTACTAGAGATAATTTCTAATTTTTAACATCAATTATAGCTCCGACAGTAGCAAGGAAGGGTCTTCCCAAAATAATTAGGAACTTGGGATCCTCCTCCATGTCTAAGATAACAAAATTGGTGGGTATAATACATCCGCCCACCTCTACCAACACATCTTCAATAATACCCATAGGGTACCTACATGAATGGTCAGCTAGCTAAAGTGTCATAGTAGTAAGTTTAATATTTTTGAGACCTAACTTATTATAAACCGAATAAGGAATGAAGCTAACATCAGCCCCAAAATTACAAAAAACTTTATCTATAAATATAGTTCCTATAGTGCAGGGAATTGAGAAGCTTCCTATATCCTGAAGCTTTGGGGGAACGGTGTTCAAAAATAGAGCGTTGCACTCCTCCGTTAGTGCTATGGTCTCGAACTCTTCTTTCTTCCTTCGGTTGGACATGATCTCCTTTAGGAATTTGGTGAACTTTGGCATTTGATGAACGACATCAATCACTAGAACTTCAATGCAAAGATCTTTAACCTTCCCTAGAAATATGGCAAACTCTTCATCCTTTTTAATGATGAAAAGTATTTGAGGGAAAGGAATTGGTCAACTTTGAGTTTCAAGTAGAGGAAGTTCTTCAACCTTCTCATTACTCTCCTCCTTATCTTGTGTTTCAACTATGTTAGGTGAGGGAGGAGAGAGTATCAATTCCTTTGGGAGCAGTCAATTGAGGATCTCCAAAGGTACATCCACTCCGAAGCTCTATTCTATTGCAGTGTTTAACTAGATTCACATTAGGCTTGCCTGGAAAGTCATCGGGTGCTCTTGAAGAAGATAAAGCTATCTGTGCAATTTGGCTATCTAGAATCTTCTGGTATTTCTCAGTGTTGTCCATTCTTTGAGTGAGTTACTTGATTTCATTTTTCATTTCCATTTGAGCTACATGGACTTCTTCAAGTAACTTTTATAGTCAGGATAGTTGATAGCCTTGTTGTGTTTATTGCTATTGATAGCTTTGTTGTTGTCCCAGTTGGTAACTTTGCCTTTGATTAATGGGTTAACCTTGGTCTTGGTTGTTTTTATAGGAAAAATTCTGGTGGTTCCTCTAACTCGGATTGTATGTGTTCGAGTATGGATTGTTTTACCTTGGGTTGAAGCTTGCTATAGCACCACATTGTTTAAATTATTCAATCTGAGAAGAGATGGCCCCAAGGGGCCAAGCTTCCTATACATGCTTCGTACTTCCACAAGAATCGCAGATTCCTATAATAGCATTCACCGTACCAGCCCCCATCGATTTAAGCTTCTTTGATAATGCATCTTTTTGCTGACAAAAGTGTAAGTGCATCCACATAAAATTTCCTAATGCCTTTGTCAGATTTCCAGGGAAGAAGCTTCTATTTCTCTCTGCCACCCATTGGTGATGATTTAGTGTCACACTTTTAATAATTTCCTCAACTTCATCTAAACCTTTATTCATAAGTGCCCTTCCAGCTACAGAATCCAAGGACGCCTTTGTATGATAGTTGATGCTGTTGTAAAATGTGTGGATCACCAACCACTTTTCCAACCCATGGTTGGGGCACATTCCGAGCATGTTCTTGAATCTATCCTAGGCTTCATATAATGATTCTATGTCAACTTGTTTTAAGCTTGCAATAAGATTCCACATATATGTTGTCTTGCTTTGCTTAGTGGATAGAATTTATCAAGGAATAACTGCTCACATTGCTCCCATGAAGTTATACTATTTGCCAGTAAAGAAGTGAGTCACATCTTGGCTCAATTCCTTAGAGAAAACCCAAATAACATTAGTCTCACCGCTTTTACTAGGACTCCGTTTATTTTTATAGTCCCACATATTTTATATAAGGCTTTCATGTGTTGGTTTGGATATCATCTTCGTGTGGTCCATCCCCGAATTGATGTTGTTGAACCATTGAAATTACAACAGGCTTAATATCAAAATTGTTGTCTTCAATAGATGGTCTAGTGATGCTAGACCGAAGCTCACGTGCATATGGCACTGTGTAATCTTTGAGAGGTTTGTTCGCCATCTCAGAAATTTCTTATTCTTCTTAATGTCTTTGCAGGTTTCTTCTTCTTCGATAAGTTCTGTCAATTTCAGGATCTAGTGGACATAGATCTCCTACAAGATTAGATCTTTGCATGCAAGAACAAGATTACAAGAATTGTAATTACAAAATTCAAACGCAAAGAAAAATAGAGTTTTCAAATATAGAGAAAAGAAACAAAGTACAGGAAATTCAAAGTGCAGAATTTAAATTGCAGGAAAAAAAAGTAAGCCAACACAAGTATCTATAAAAATAAAATTGCATAAATATTTACAAAATGAGAAAGAAAATAAGTTTAGACCAACTCAAGTGATTATCAACTAATGTTATAAGCACAGTCCCCGGTAACGGAGCCAAAAAACTTGATATGCTACCCATAAATATACGAGTGTCATCAAGTAATAAAATATTGATCTCACAGGGACTAATTATAAGCACTAGTAATTACTTACGGTGAATTATCTAAATGATCGAGGATTGAGAGTCACGTACTAAGAGAAGAGAAGTAGATTGAGAAAGAGAGAGAAAGAGAATGAGTGTCAAGGAACTTGGCTTGGGAAATACTCTAGGGGTTCAGTTTCATTGTGATGTTAATTAATGTATCATGGATCACCTATCTCCTATCATCTATTCCTGTGTGCTTGTAAGAAGTTAAATTCATTACCGACTCTTCCCCAAAGAGGTCTTCGGAATGCTATCTTAATCTGTATCTTATGCTACTTAATGGAAGTGATTCCTATGAAGTCCGGTAATAGGATACTCCTGTCACTAGGGCCCCTTAGTAATAAATTATAAGAGTACACTCATAGTCAATAACATAGAATTAGAAACAACAATGATGTCCAATTTCCTACTTCCTTGTGGAAGATTGTCTCTTCTTTCAAGGTAATGCCCTAGATGTCCAAAAATAGGATACCCTTGTCACTAGAGCTCCTCGATCATATGATCTAAGGCATTCCCTCTACGGGATTAGGAAATCAATGCAAACATTCAATCAAACATGGTAATTAAGCTCAAGCATAATGCATACACATAAGATCAAATAGATACAAGGTATAGTAATGTCATATAAATAGAAAATTAGCAAATCCATGAGTTCTTACATCAATCTACATCACAAATACTCCCTTAATCCTAGAACAATAGATTTACTCCATGACACGGAGGAAAGAATCTAAAGATAATGGAATTAAAAGCATCAAAACCCAAACTAGAAAAGAAGGGAAAAGAAACTTATCTGATGCGTTGAGTGATCTTCAAATCCAATCCTTTTCTTTTGGAGTCAATGAGATGATGAAAAGGGCTTTGGATCGTTGAACGGAGAGCAAAGAGAGTGTAGATAGGAACCAAGATGGATCTCCCAAAGGAGAACCTTCCTCCCCTAAAGAAGATGAAAATGTCCCCTTAAATAAGGTAGGGCACAGGTCGGGCACGACCCGTGCCACGGCCGTGTGGAATCCACACGACCACACCCTACCTTGACTCTAATCCAGTGGCACAGTCGTGTGGATTCACACGGCCAACGTCAGCTTCAGCTCTAGAAAATATGCACGGTCGTGTGGATCCACAGCCAAGGTCTACTCCTTCTCTATTTGGTGGCAAGGTGGTGTAGAATCCATACAGCCAAGGTCTGTTACTTCTCTGTTTGGTGGCATGGCCGTTGGGATTCACATGGTCGGTGCCCTCTCCTCCACTGGTATGCGACACAGCCGTGTGGAATCCACACGGCCAAGGTCTTTGTTCTTTGTTTGTTCTCCAAGTCGTCTACAAACGTCATTTTCACTCCAAAAGCGTATCCTATCAACAGAAAATACGCAAAGAGCATATATCTGATAAAGAAAAGTAATTATTCTAAAAATACAATAAAAGGTGTGGAAAATTCATAGATCAAGAGTAAATAAAATGCATGAATATGCGTCAAAACATACATAAAAATATATATAATCTACGCACATCAAATATCCACTTAGATTTCTACAAAAAGTAGGAGTCATGATTAAGATTTGGTTTAATTAAATTTAGCAAGGTTTAATTAAGTTGTAAAATTAAGTTTAAGTTCTATTGTTAATTTTACATTTTAATTTAATTTTACATTTTAATTTAATTTTAATTTAGTTTAATTTTAATTTTAATTTAATTTTGATTTAATTTAAATTTAAATTTATTTATAAATTAAATTAATCTTGATTTTGATTTAATTTTAATTTTAATTTAATTTAATTTAATTTAATTTTAATTTTTCTTAATCATCTCACCTTGTCTAATTGTTCAACCAAGGTATTCCTATATCTAATTGTTCAACCAAGGTATTCCTATAGTTTTGTTAGATGAGTTATGTTAAAATTTTAATTTGAAGATAATTTGACCTTATGTTAGATTCATGTTTAGCCATCAGTTAATTAAATGTACATTTTAAAAATCAACTCCCAGACTGTGGCGAGACACAAGGGGCCTCTTGGGTATTAGAGGAATGACCACTTCTAGACAAAACCTTTTTAAGAAATCGGACATTTAATCTTCCTATTAATAAACCATGGTCTAACTAGTCTAGGATATGTCAAGGTAGTTTCGGTTAGTTCCACTTAGTTAAGTAAACCAAGTAGAGTACACCATATCCTACTTGATTTCCTAGACCAAGTTTTCCTAATGTACTATCATCTCATCCCACCCTGTTACTATGTTGGATAAGAATCAAATTATCTTTTTAGTCTACTCCTAGTTACCCAAACGGTAGACTATGTTTTTGAAGTGTCAACTAATTTGGAGCCTCCCCCTACATCATAGACTCTTTGTTTTGAACTTATAAAATTGATTTCACTTTTGGGTACGTACTATTGATTTGGTCCTACTTACTTGGTTAGATAAGCTTTCGAGACTTAGGCTTTAGTTGATTTCTTATTTTGAGTTATTAGTAAAATAAATGTTTCATTTGTTGAGTTGGATTTGTATCCGATTCCAAATTTATTGTACACGACTCATTGGGATCCAAGTATCATATCTAAATATTTAGATCTCATTGTAAACTTTTCTAAAAGTTCTCTAAATTTAACAACTTTACCATTCAATTTAGAATTTTCTTCCTCAAGTTTTGCTACTTGAGTTGATTTCCATATTGAACTGGTTCAGTTGTTGGGTTTGATTTAAGTTGTTCCTTAATGTCTTAATTTTCCATAAGGAGAATTTTAATTTCATTTTTAGACTTTGAAGGCTTTCTTCTTTTTGGACTTTTTTGGCTTGTCTTCCTTGAGATTTGAGCACTCATTCTTGTAGTGCCCCTTTTTATTGCACCTGAAGCAGGTGATGCTTGACTTGTTGGAGTTTGGAATAATCATCTTCTAAATGTCCTTCTTGCTAATGTCCTTCTTCTTCCTAGTAAATATCTTTCTCACTATGTTCACAAGTTTCTCTTCTTCATCCAAGTCGGAGTCAGACTCAAATTCTGGCTCAGGTTTAATCTTGGCCTTTGTCTGCTTTGTAGAACCTATAAAAAAGGTTATACCCTTCTCAACCTATTTGACGTTATTCTATTCATGTAATTCTAGTTTATAAATAATGCATCTAATTTTAATTTTGTAAGATTCCTCAAAACTTTATAGGAATCTATAATAGATGCCCATAATGCATTTCAAGGAAATGAATTTAGAGCGTACCTTATGATGTCCCAGTTCTCCAACTGGTGGCCGATCAAGTGGAGCCCATTCAAGATATCCTTGATTCTTGGGTGTAATTGACTAGAAGTTTCTCCATCTTGCATTTTTATATTAAATAAAGAATTTAATAACTGATCCTGTTTTGTTACCTTTGCATCGTTGGTGCCCTCATGTAGCTTGATCAATTTATCTTAGAGTTCCTTAGCATTCTCAAAAGATACGTCCCGATTAAGTTCTTTTTTAGTCAGCCCACATTGAGGAGTGTTCAGTGCTTTTGAGTCAATTTGGGCCTTCTTCTTCATTTATAGGTTCTAGTTTTCCGAGTTGAGAGATATTATCATTGCTTTATCGATTGGCATCTTGTATCCTTGTCGAATGGAGAACCATTGGTTGATGTCTGTCTTTAGGTACACCTCCATTCTCCTCTTCCAGTAAGGGAAATCATCACCATTGAAGAGTGGAGGGTGAGTGGTGTTGTAGCATTCACCTTGGGCCATTAAAAAAAACTACACACACAAAGATAGACCAACAGAAAAGTTTCTAAGACTAGGTCTTGGATTAATAGTACGGAAGAAGAAAAATAACAGAAAGAAACCTCAAAAGGTGTTGCACCAATTTCGAGTATTTTGTAAAAGAAAGTGAGAAAAATTGTCCAAAGAGGCGACTGCACCAATTTAAAAGGGATCGAAAATCTAAAAATCAAAAAAGTCGAAAAAGAAAGAAAATAATAGGAGAAATCCCCTACTCAATTTGTGGTTGCACTACTCCAGAGTGAATAAGGCTCTGATACCACTTGTAGCATTGATACATGTGAGAGGAGGGTGAATCATGTGTATTTTAAAAAACTTTTTCTTTTTAAGTCTTTTAAAACAAGTGAGTGCGCTGCAGAATAAAAGAAAATAAAACACTAGAAAAGCCAAAACATGGTTGGTTACTTGGTTCAGAGCCTTCACGACTCCTACTCCATGACTCAAGCCCCTCAGATCTATTGATGGGTAATCCACTAAATTCTCTACCAGTAAACTCCTAGAAGAGTAATCAAGAACAATAAGAATATAAGGATAGTGTAACAAGTTGCATTTCCTTTAAGCAGTAATGTGAATGAAATAAACTAACTTCATTACCAATCACATAAATATTGAAGTGGAATGCTCATGTGTTAGTGTCAGTCTGTATAGCAGAGCAGTAGAGTAGTAGCAGAGCAATTTGCACATGGTCGGAGTAGTAGAAGGATCGTGAATAGGCTTAGAGAAGTAATGCATTAATGCTCGCTGAAGACCTTTTTTATACACCTTGGAGGCACCTCCAATGCTTTAGGGTGCCTCCAATAGCGCTGATCTGATCTGAAGACTTCATCTCTTATTTGCTCCAAGGCGCCTTCATCAACTCTAATGTGTCTCCAATGCGCTTCAAGGTGTCTCCAATGTCCTCCAAGGTGCCTCCACACCATAAAAGTTTATCCGCAAAATTTATCTCTATGAGGGCACCTCCACACAGCTCCAAGGCATCTCCCTGCAGCTCCAAGGTGCATTGAACATTGTTCATCTAAAGATGGTTTTGTACTTAATTCCTGCAAAAACCCCTTAGTCCAAATAGCAACAAATAACCTGCAAAATAAAATTAGCACAACAAAATGAAATTATTAATTAGATCCTGTCTTACCAAAACTAGGATTTAGTTATGGTCTCAGTTTAAACTTCTAAAATAGATCTAAGCTGAACCAGCACCTACAGTCCCACTGAGACTCATTCTCACTAGATCACTCTCCTCCAGTGACTTACCTTCACTTATCATTTACAATCACTTGACTTACCTTTTGATCTACTAGGTCTTCTTACTAGTTGTCAAGTTCGCAGATCTAACTGAATTTAGTCAGTTGTCAGGTCCTACAGACCTAACTAGACTTCCTGCCAGATATTGAGTCACATTTTGACTTATCTAGATTTCATGCCAGTTATCAGGTCCTCAGACTTAACTGGGCGTCAACCTTGTGTTAGGTTCTCTAGACCCGTCAATTCCTGTATACTTGGTAAAAGGATCAGATAAATATAACGTCTAACTTTAAATCATTTGTCATTCATCAAAACTTAAGTTTGACCATTGGTGTTAACTGTACCAACAAATAAAGTGTATCACTTTTTCACGATTTTCGTAAACTTTGAGAGTACACAACGAAAAATAATAAATAGAAAACAGAGACAGTACTAACATTGTTTCTTTTTACTTAGTTCACAACCTGTGCTGTTAGTTTAAGGCTTGCGATCGTTGATCACTTTTGTTGGACAATTCACTATCAATTAGTAAGTAGAAGAATTCAATTACAATAATTAACTAGCACAAACTAAATATACCGACAACTTTAAGTAAAGTGTAGACTTGGACGTTGTTGTCTGAGCAGTGTTATAGTATCGTAGTCAAATTTTGGAGTAGTGTCGCAATGTTTGAGCGAACAAGATTGGTTACTAAGCTGTTGATTGAAACCTTCTTTTATAGGGCATTTTGGGTGCTTGGAGTTGACCTGATCTAATTAGACTCCATCATTGATTATCCACCTCTGGGTGTCTGGATTACTTCTAAGAGCCTCGATCATTGACGTAGCTGCACCTCGATGAACCTCTATCCAAGTCACATCTATCCATTTTCGAATGCCTAGATCTCTTCCAAGCGGTTGGAATCTGACATGTACCAACCAACCACGGTATGTCAAGTCAACTACTTGCGTGGTTGGATTCAGGCCAGTTTGGGCCCCTGGATCCTTTCTTGTCGCTCGAACCTCCAGACACCTAGATCCATTCCGAGTGCCTAGAATGTCTTAATTCCAACTTTTATTTCCTACATCATAGAGTTAACACAACAAACATAATATAAAATATAAGTACAAAATTATTTAGACAGTCTCGGGACTGTCCGATCCTGACTTTCAAATTTCACTGAAATCGTAGGTCGGATTGACATCTACTATTTTCTCAATGAGGAATGAATCCTCACCTACTTCTCTTAGCATAGATAATCTATTGCCAAATACCTCCTCCTAACCTATTTAGACTTTTTCTCAGCATTCGATCTTCACCTCGGGACTTTCCGCTAGACGTTCAATCATCGACCCACCTAGACTTCTGCCTGGTGTCTGCTACCCCTAGGCCTTCCCGGCTAGTGTCCTTGACCCCTAGGACTTCTACCCAACATTCTCAATCTGCCAAGACTTCTACCTAGTCTGCTCGACCAGAACTTCTTTGCCCAATCCACTCGACCAGAACTTCTTGCCCAATCCACTTGACCGGGACTATTTTTCCTAGCATCAACTAGGACTTTCTTACACACTTAGTTAAACTCATTAGATGATAATGAAACTTAACTTTGAACCTTTGCCAACATCAAAACTTTAGGTTCGGCTATCTATTGTTCCCTGCATCAACAATCTCCTCCTTTTTAATTTATGGTAAATTAGTTTAAAGTTAAGTAAAATAAGTAAGTAACATAGGAATAAAGAAAACATTTTAAAATAAATGCTCTTTAAAATAAATGCTCCCCCTCCCTTGATTTGATCTCTCCCTTTGAAATTAATGTTTTAAGGGATCTTTAAAACAACACTTAACTTTTGACACTATACTCTCCCTCTTTTGACATATATCAAAAATGAAGTTTAAAAACAAGGATTTTATAAAGTTAGAAATATAAATTTTTCAAAAGGAAGTTTGTAAAAACACTTAGAAGTTAAATTTTTTTTAAAAAAAAATCCCCCACAATCTAAGCTCTTCCATTGAATTTAATATACTTTTTGAAATTACTTAAACTTTTTAACCTACTATCTCTCTCTTTGACGTACATCAAAAACAAACAAGGAATTCCAAAAATCACAAAGGAATTTAAATAGGGAAATATTTGAATTTCAAAAGCCAAGTTTTTCAAACGAATATGGGGGAAAAATATTTGAAGTTAGAAATCAGAAATAAGTTAAGTTAGAAAATAATTTTCAAAGGAATTTCTAAACATATTTTAAAAAATAACTTTGCAAAGTAGTTTTCAAAATTACTCTGAAGAAATATTTTTCAAAAAGATATTTTTGGAAAGACATTTTGAAAATAGATTTTCAAGTGAAGTATGTTCAAGTAAAAAATATATATATTATTATTATTATTATTACTATTATTATTATTATTTTGAAAAGGTAAATTTAAAAAAAATGAAAAATAATTGCATTTGAAAAGCATATAACAATTTAAGTAATGTTTACAAAAAAAATTAATGCTTGCAATAATAGCGATTAAGATTTTAAAGCAAGTTATTGGGTCCTTACAGTCAACGCGTGCATGATCAATCCTAAGTTTTCCAAGCATATTTACGTTATTCATTATTTTTCATAATTTGTTCAAATGTAAATTACTCATTTATATTTTTCCTAAATTCACAACTTGATAAATCATTGATTATGATTGGCATTATTAAGTCTACATAGTTATAGCTCTTTTTGTGAGTCACATGTATTTCAATGTGATGTTTAAGTAAAGAGTTGACTTGAATGTTAATTAAATTAGAATTATATTTAATTAATTATTAGGTATAGATTTAATTAATATTTAAGTTTTGGGTTTAATTAATTAGATTGAATTTGCTATTGAGTTTAACAAGTTAATTAGCTTCAAATTTTAATTAATTGAATTAATTGTTTAAGTTTTAATTAAATTAATTTTGCTGTTAAGTTTAAATTAAATTAGGGCTAATTTAAGTTTAATTAATTAGGTTAATTTAAGTTTAATTTATTTGGTTAATTTAAGTTTGAGTTTGTTAAATTGAATTTGATTAAATTAAATTAGGTTAATTAATTAAGTTTAAATTAAGTTTTAATTAATTTAATTTGGATTAAATATTTAATTAATATTAACATTATTTATTAAGTTTACGTTACAAAGTAGTTTAACAATTAAGTAGAGTTTTAAATAAAATTATTAAGAGTTTTAATTAAATTTAATTATTAAGAATTTATGTTTGATTATATAGATTAAGTTTAATTAATTTGATTGAGAAAGTGATCTAGATTAATTGATTAACATTGCTGATTTAATTTAAGTTCATTTATTAAGTAATTATTTAGTTTAGTACTAATTAATTAAATTTGATTAATTAAATGAATTTCTGATTAATCAATTAAAATAGAATTATTAATTTTAGTTTGAATTAATTAACTTAGATTAATTTTTTAAACTAATTATGTTAGATTTTAAATTAAATTTTGATTACTTAGGTTAATTAATTAGTTTAGGATTAACTAATTTGATTAATTAAGTAAATTTTAGATTAATTAATTAAATAGGTTTTAACTGAGTTTTAATTTAATTTAAGTTTAGTTTAAAGTTAATTTGGGTTTAAATAATTTAAGGTTATTTTAATGTTAATTTGGGTTTTAATTAATTTAAGGTTAATTTAATTTAGTTTTAATTAATTTAAGGTTAATTTATATTTTAATTTAGGTTTAATTAATTTAAGATTAATTTAATTTAGATTTAATTACTTTAAGTTTAATTGAGCTAATATTCAATTTGACCTAAGTCCATCTCATCCTTTTTTATATTTTCAAACAAATAACCTTATAGGTTTTGTGAGATGGTTGTTAATTTTATTTTTATTGATTTAATTTGAAATTTAAGGAATGATTGACATTTGGATTAGATTCAGATTTAATAATTGGTCAATTAAGTGCACATTTCAAAAATTGGTTCTAGGTTGTGGTGAAGCACAAGGGCCTTCTTGGTATCAAAGAAATGACCACTTCTAGACAAAGTCTTTTTAAGAAATCATACACTTAATATTCTTCTTGAAAAACCTTGGATTAACTAGTCTAGGATATAGCAAAGTAGCTTCAATTAGTTCCACTTAGCTAAGTAGACCAAATAAGGTACATCTTACCCTACATGACTCTTAAACCAAGTTTTCTTAACATACGATCATCTCGCCCCACATGGTGCTAGGTTGAGCAAGCCTAAGTAATTACCTAACCATACTAAGTTAAGCATAAAAAAAATAAGCAAACAAATAAAGCAGTAAATCAAATAAATATGCTAGTTTATTTAATAACAAAAATAATTTTTCTATTGGCTCCCCTATATCATAACTTCTATAAGGTCTATCTATATAATGAATTTGACCCTTAGGGATCCAATATTGATTTGGTTCAACTTGATTAATCAAGTTTGATTTAAGGACCCATGCTTAGACTTGGTATCTAGTGGTTCGATTAACAATTGATAAATATGATTTGAAATGTGACTTAGCCTTATATCCTAGTCCGGATTGATTGTATATGGACCTTTGTTTTCCAAGAATCATATCAAGATTTTTAGAACCTAAAGTGAACTATTTTAATGAATCCTTAAGTTCTTTGACTTAAATATTTAAGGTAGAATTTGTAGGACCGTTGCGGCCGGCTAGGAGGGGATTGGATATCCTACAAACACAAAAAAACAAACCCTCCTTGAACTCTTTAAACTAACACTTGCATATATAAAGTAAGCTGATAAATTAAAAGCATAAAGAAAAAGCGAGGCACAAAAGGTTTACTTGGTTACAACCGATGTGGTTTTTAATCCAAGGAAGATAAAGTCCACTATCAATCTCCTTCAGGCGGAGAAGCCTCGTACAGCAATGTAGCGCAGAAAACAGAAGCTAAACTAGAACAGAAGCGCACAAGTGTTTGGAATTACAATACTCAGTTCATTGAAAAGCTTCTGGACCAAGACTATATTTATAGCTTTGGTCGGGGCGCCTGGAAGGGTTCCGGGCGCCCTGGGGGGATAAAACTTATCCCCCAACGTTCAGATCGAGTCAAAACTCGATCTGGTCAATTTTACTGCTCAGGGCGCCCCGGAGGGTTCCGGGCGCCCCGGACTGCTCCGGGCGCCCCAGAGCCCAAAGTCAACAGTTGTTGACTTTTTCGTCCGGGACTTCTTCTCTGGTTCAGTCCCGCCTCGGTCCGGTTCTTCTCCTCTGGATCCGCTCGCTTGGGTGATATCTGCCATCCGGAAAAGGGCTCACCCGAACCCAACTTCCGGTCTTCTCGAGCAGCCTTCCGCTCCGGCTTCTCGTCCCTCGGAATCGCTGCGTGTTTCCTTCTCGTCCACCAGCGTACTCATCCGTCGCACCGCGTGCCGACCTTCTCGCTAGCTGCGTCTCTTACTCCCCGAGCAATCTTCCGCTCCGGCTTTCGTCCCTCGGAACCACCGCACGCTTCCTTGTCGTCCACCGGGGTACTCTTCCGCAGCGCCTCGTCCCTCGAACGCACCGCGTGCCGTCCTTCTCGCTAGCTGCGTCTTCCGCTCGAGTACCTGTGCTCCTAAGCTCCTGCACACTTAGACACAAGGTTAAAACAACGCAGGACCTAACTTAACTTGTTGATCACACCAAAACAGCCTTGGGGTTCCAACAAAATTTTCTTCCTCAAGTTGTTGGACTTGAGTCAAAGTTCTACTTTGAATTGATTTAGTCAAATGACTTGGATTAGTCTCCTCCTTAAAGGCTTTTACCTCCTTTTAGAGTGAGACCAAGACATTGGACTCGGCTAACTTACAAGTTAAATTTGAAATCATGTTATACAAGTTTTCAACTAAAGCAAGACTTACAGCAGTGTTGGAACCTTCTGAATCAGATATGGATCCATGGCTTGACTCAGGCTAGGTTTAGGATTCGATCTTGGACTCAATTTCAGATTTGGTCTCAATAACGTGAGCTTGTACCAGTAGTGCCAATAAGCTCTGTAAAATATCGAAAAGGGGAGAATAACCATAACAAAATTTTTTGAAATTTTTTGAAATTTTTTGAAAATTTTTTAGAGACCATATGGTGTAGGTTATAGGGGTAAATATGGGTCCGGGGAAAGCATCTTTAGGCTACCCATTTAAAAGAGGAAAAGTTTTAATTTTTCTTTTCTTTTCTTTTTTTCCCTTTTCCTGTTTCATTTTCTTTTCTCTTCGTCGACTCCGCCGACCCGTGCTGGCTCTCCCAATCCCTTCATCTCCTCCAACCGACGGCGCCGCCGAGACGCTTCATCTCCTCTCTTGCGGACAAAAGGGGCAGACAAGGAGAAGTTGGTCACTTCTTCTCCCGATCTCCTCTACCTTTGCTGATCTTCCTTCTCTCCCGATTTCTCTACATCGTCCGAAGCTGAGTTCCTTGCCCAAACGCCGGCGACGCTCGAGCCACCGCCGGCCGAGCCCTTCTCCCGATCGCCTTCAGTCACTCTTTCTCCCGATCACCTCCCTTGCATGAGTGATCTTTGGTCGGAAGAGGGAGAACCCAAGCCGCTCTTCTAACCGTGCCCTACCCCTTGATCGTCGGCGTGGAGGGTGTTTCGGACTCGAAGGGTAAGTTAACTTCGACCTATTCTTCTTCTTTTGCTTCTCTCTGATTCACACTGTTGCCGATTCTTCTCTTCGTCGCAGCCACTACCTCGCGGCAAGTCGTCGACGAAGCCTCAGCCACATACTCAAGGTGTTGTTCCATTGATCGAAATCCACTACCGCCTACTGAAGTCACCGCCCGATGCCCTAGTGCCCTCTGCTCTAGTTCACCACCACAGCCGCATCCGGATTTCATCTGAGGGAAATCGATGGATCCAGTTTATGGCTTTAGGCGGGCAGATTTGACGGATAAATGGATTGTGGTTTTCTCCAGCGGTGGTTCAGCAGCTGAGATATCAGATTTGGGTAAGAAATGCTTGGCTTCGATTTGATATCATATTACAATTTTGAGATATTGAGGTTAGTTGTCTGATCTAGCCACTATAGCTCCGGTTGTCAGCAACAGCACGACTAAAATTGGCTTTGGCTGGTAGTGCTGTTATGGAGGTTTTTCTAACAATGGACTGATTCAAGAACAAACGAATTTTTGGGTAAGTTGTGCTATGAAATTATTACATTTAGTACTGATTTAGATTAAGTTGTTGAGATTGATTATGCTTATTGCAAGTCCTAATTTAAAGGGATTTGTTAGAATTGATTGAGGAGTTATATGATCCAATTAGGATTTATAATTGGATTTGGATTTAGGTTAGCTTCTCGAGGATTTAGTTTAGCTAATTAATTTATATGTAATTAGCTAAATCTGTATATCATGTATTACAGGACTTTGATTCGAGACGGTGTCTCGACGAGGGATCTATTTCGGATACGATCCTCTTATTGGAGGCAGGTGCCTTAACTTATTTATTTTGATATGTCATGTTGATATGCTTAGTAATATTTAACGAGTAGTAATATTTATGTTCATTTTTGCATTGGTATGTCATTATCTATTACCTGAGTATGCTGTATTTATTTCCTGTTTTTGCATTCATGTTCCTTTGATTATTTATGTCCTTAAGGTAATGGCATACCATGCTTTATTATATTCAGGACCTAGATTTATTCTACCATACCTGACCTATGTGCCTAGGATATTCTATTTGATCCATATACCTTTCAGTACGCATTATATCGAGATGAATAAGATCAAGATATTTCCTTGCTTAGTGTCATGCACCATCTTGCATGATTGCATGCTGAACGATTGGCAGCTCCATTATTATTGAGCACATTACATGATTGCATGTTGAACGATTGGCAGCTCCATTATTATTGAGCACATCGGTAGTTACATGGATCTACACACACAACCACTCATGGGTTAGTGGTATATCAGGCAGGGTGTGTGGCATTTATGCTCTGTTAGGCTCCACTGGTCTACTGTTGGGTAGTGGGACACAGTATGGTAGTCGGCAGATAGATTTACTCTGTTTGGCTTCGTTGGTACGCTCATGGGTAGTGTGATGCAGCGTGGTAGCTGGCAGGGATCCCTCCTCAAGATTGTCTCAGGTAGATGAGAACATTGCGCTCCTCCACTTATGATTTGGGGTAGGAAGATAGGTGTACTCCGACAGCATCCCGTCCACTCGGTCGCTCAAGAGCAGTGATGGTAGAGTACACGGTTGTCATAGCCCTACCCACTCGGTCTCACCATCGTGTGTGAGATGGTTGACTGGCGTCAGGGGTGACCAGAACATGTCATTGGCATCATATGTATATTTGCATTTATTGCTTGTGTTTGATGCATTTTGTTTGCTACATATTGGATGGATGCATATGATTGACATGCATACAGGGACATGTTATTTTCAATCTGACAACCTTGTTATCCTGATAGGAGATCCTGGTGAGTATAGCCTCTCCCTTATCTTCAGTTATGCATTGTTACATTACTTCAGGAGACTGTATGCATATCTATTACTGTTGGTTATTATTTACTATGCATGTCAACTTGGTATCCGCTGAGTGTTGGACTCACCCCCGTTGATATATTTTAGGTTGATGCTGTCAGGAGGTTCCAGTCACTAGTCCCCCACCACTTCGCGTCGTGACGGTTTTCTTCTTTTTGGACTTATGGTTTCGTGTTATGTATTTACATATATACTTGTGATGTTGGATTGTGCTCGAGGATTTTATCGACTTCTGGTCTACTGCATTTGTTTTTCCGCTGCATTGTTGTCTTTGTAGTGTTTTACGTTTTCCATTGTGTAGTGGAGTAGGTTGTTTTCAAATATAAACGGTGTGGTTGTGTCAGCCAGAGGCTGAGATTATATAAACTATGTTGTTGTTTAGTTATTTTATTGTTATTGTTCTGGCCGTGTTGGCCAAGGTATATGTGGCCCCGAGGGCAATGTAGAAATAGTTCATATTGTCATCCGTACAGGGGAGATGCTGCCAAAATTTCTTCTGGCAGGGACTACCTGGGGGTGTGACAATATTTTTTGTATCAGAGCCAGGTTTCTGATGCTTGGTTTTCATATTTTGGTTTTGCGTGTTAATCTGATACTAATTTATTTGGTATCAGAGCAGGTTACGATACCTGCTTTTCATGTTCTGGATTTAAGAGTTAGCCCAAGTTTGCTAGTTAACTTGGGTATCTATTTTCGGATTTGTACGGGGTTCCATCGATTTTCTCGTTCAAAATTTTGAGGTCAAAATTGGGGACTAGATAGCGACGGAACATCTCCAGACAATATATAGTTATGATGTTTAATTTTATAGTTTGATACTTGTAGTAATATTTACGTAATAATTCAACAGATATGAGGCGAGGTGCACGTGCTCCCGTCCCGAGACGTGGTGCAGGACGACCACGTAAGAGGACGTTGGAGTCCCTGGCAGCAGAGTCGCCAAAGACGTCTATGGGGGTTGAGTCTGTCGGTCAGGGACAGACTCTTTATGGTGTTGTGGGCGCGTCGGGCTCCCAATCCCCGATGGCTCCTTTAGAGATACCTACCTCGGCTGCACCCGTTATACCCACCCTTGCAGTATTTGTCGGAGGATCGGTGGCCGGCTTGAAGGGGGGTTGGATAGACGGCACCCCCAAATACTCGCTTCCTACGTATTCGTTAGTGCGCAAGCGGAAATACAAATACTAATAACGAATACAAAAGCTAAAGACAAAGAAAAGAACTAGCAAACCAATAACACGTTCGTTTAACGTGGTTCGGAGATGATGCTCCTACTCCACGGCTGTCCGTAAGGTGGACGATCCCTATCCGTCGGTGGATTAGCCCCCGGCAAACTCCGGCTATCTCAAGTCGCTCCTTGTGGGTGGAGAAACCTCACCACAACACACCAAGACCTCTTGGATTCCACAAACACTTGAGCACTTGTAGACTACTAATTAGACCTTAATCAAGTCTAATTTCGTCGCCTTGGCCGGCAATACCAAGCTCCTTCTTATAGAGCTTGGAACAAACCAGAACCTGATTTGCCCGTTACCAGTCGACTGGTCCATGCACCAGTCGACTGGTGCCAGCCCAACGGCTATCTCAACGGCTCTCTGCTACAGTGCATCAGTCGACTGGTCCATACACCAGTCGACTGCTACAGTACGCTACAGTAACTGCTACAGTGCGCTACAGTGACTGCTACAGTGCCGCTACAGTAAAACCCTAAAACTAGGATTTTACTCCGAGTACAATCTCTCATGCACTCGTACCCTCACGACTCACTTGACTCTTCTTTTGCAGCCTTGACCTCTTGCCTTCAAGCTTACTTCCTTTGGCTCTCGTCCCTCGGATGCATCCAAGCCCGCGGCTCGTCCCCAATGCCATCCTTCGCGTATGCCTCGAAGTTGCTTCCCTCGGCCCTTGTCCTCGCTGCCTTGTCCACGGTCCCTCGGATGCTCCATCCTTCACCGGACCCGAAGCCGTCAACCTGAGTCACATGTGTCACCTGCAGTCCTGCACAACTCAAGTACACATATCAAATAACAAGGGTAATCCTAACTTAAACCCTTTGCCCAAACACCAAAACACATGGTCCCACGAACCATTGGGATTGCTCCAACAATCTCCCCCTTTTTGGTGTTTGGCAATACATTTAAGTTAGGGAAAACAAATAGCAAAACAAACATGCTAAAACAGATGGGCTTACGATGCCAAGGCTACACACTTGGACTTACACCGCCGAATGGACTTACGTTGCCAAGGCTACACACTTGGCAACCGCCGAATGGACTTACATTGCCAAGGCTACACACTTGGCAACCGCCGAATGGACTTATATTGTCAAGGCTACACACTTGGCAACCGCCGAATCAAAATGCAAACATGCATTGGAACCTTTCACAATGCTCCCCCTACACCTAAACTCCCCATTGAGCTAGGATTTTCCAACAGGGCTTTTTAAGAACCTATCCCAAGGCTCCCTCTACTCAAAGACACTTTCAGGTTTTCCCAACTAAACCTTACTTCTCCCCCTTTGCCTAACATCCAAAAAGTTCTCAAACAATATCCCAATTGTTGAAAACTTGTCATCCAAATTGACCCTAAACTCATGTATTAATCCCCCATGGATTTCATACACATATAAGAGCTGACCCGGTCAAAATTCAGTGCTGAAAACACTTTCAGACTGGTATCAGTCGACTGCCAGAAGTACCAGTCGACTGCCCCCTTCGACACAACCTTACAGAAACATTCTGTGGTTGAAAACACTGTTACCAGTCGACTGGTGTTGGTACCAGTCGACTGGTGTCGTCAAAATGAGCTTACAGAAACATTCTGTGCTCAAAAATACTGTTACCAGTCGACTGGTATCTGTACCAGTCGACTGGTACCCTATTTCTGAAAAAATCAGCCTTTTCAGGCCAACTTCAGAAATGCACCAGAAATTTCCTAGACCTCCAAAAATTCCCAAATTTTGTGGAGAGGTCTATTGTACCAGTGTCCACCTGGGAAAAATATATTACAAAATATATCTATCACCAATCCCAAGATTGACACAAAATCCAAAACTAGCTCAATGGTTCAATTGAACCTTGACCTAAAGTCCTAGTTTTGGCTTCCTCTTGATGTATTTGCCCATACCAACCCACAATGCATCCCTAGCATTGGTTTATATGGCATCTATACATCTAAAACCAATTATCATGCAATATGACCCCAATTGTCATATTTCTTGCATGAAACACAATCCAAATGTGCCAAAACCCTAGTTTTGAGACTCAAGTCCGTCTCTAAACCATTTGGCACACTCCATGGCTCCTCTAGACTCCCAAGTAGTACCCACCTGAGATCCATTGGCCATGGGTCCCAAATTGACACTTGGAGCTCTTCCTAGAGCTCTTTACCTTAGTCACCTCCCTAGGTGACTCATCTACAATGACTAGGCCACATCGGTGCACCTCCGGTGACACTTGGTCTACAAATCTAACTTTCTTAACCTTGGACACCTTGTCCTTGGTTAATTTCTTCTTACCATTAAATGGCTTTTCCTTGCCATCTATTGACTTCTCCTTGCCATAGTCATATGCAACCCTAGCATAAGACTTTCCCTTAGCCTTGGAGGACTCTCCCTTGCCATGATCATTTGCCGCCCTAGCATATGATCTCCTTTTGACCTTGGAGGGACTAGATCGGTATCCCAAACCCGATCTATCATTGTTGGGTTTTTGACTCCCCAACACCATACTTAATCCCTTAGATCCAATAGTGAATCTCTTAAGGAATTTCTCTAAACCATCAAGCTTTGCCTTCAAGGCTTGATTCTCCCTTTCTAGGTTCCTAAACCTAGAGTCAACATGTCCACCTTGGACATTCCTAGACCTACCCTTTCTAGGCATATGTCTCCCCTTCTTGGGATTAATGCCTTGGGTCTCCTTAGGTCTACCATTTCTAGGTTTTTCATGTATAGGTCTCCTAGGGTTATGATCGATATTTACCCTATTCCTATCATGATATTTAAATCCAAAATTTTGCATGGGTAAATAATGAGAATTATTCCTAGCATGCATGGAGGAATTTAAATTTGACTTCAAATTCAAACTAGGGTTTACCTTACCCTTTACCTTTGGAGCTCCCCCTTGACATGAGCCTCCATTCTTCCTCCACTTCTTTTCCCACACCTTCAAATGCGCCAACTTCTTGAGCTCTTTCTTCTTTGGGCATTTGGTGTGGTAGTGCCCTATTTCACCACAAGTGAAGCATCTAATGTGCTTCTTCTCCTTCTTCTTCTTGGCACCATCATTTCTACAACCCACATTAGTATTCAAATCAACTTGAATGGGTTTAGAATTTACCTCTTTCTTACCCATAGGACATCTACTCTTGTAGTGCCCTTTTTCATTGCAACCGAAGCAAATGATATGGTCCTTTGACTTGACTTCGGTGGAGGTGCTCACTAGGTTGACCTCCAAGACCTCTTCTTCATCCGTCTTGGATTCTTCTTCAACCCTTGAGGATGTTGATGATGCTTCATCTTCCTTCTCCTCCTCGGATGTTGAGCATGACTCAACTTCCGTTTGCTCCACCTCCTCTTCTTGAGCTACTAAGCCCATCTCCTTGGGCTCCACATCCGATTGGTCCTTCTTCTCCTTTTGGACCACTTTGTCACTTTCTTCGGATTTTTCTTCTTCTTCTTGTGTAGGCAAAAATTCCTCCCATGGAAATTTCTTCACTTTGCTCCATAATTCATGGGCATTCTCATATTTACCTACACGACTCACAACATCATTAGGCAACAAATCAATTAAAGTTGCTATTACCTTTGAGTTTGCCTCCGATCGTGAGGTTTGCTCCTCCGTCCAATGTCGTGTTCGGAGCTTCTTTCCTTTCTTGTCCTTTGGGACTTTGAATGGCTCCCTTACCACCATCATGGTGTCCCAATCCGTGTTGAAGAAAACCTCCATCCTCATCATCCAATACGTGATGTCCCCAAGGCTTCCTCCTTCAAATTTTGGAGGGACAATAAACCCGGCCATCTTGTGCTTCCTTGGCGGTTAGTCCAACGGAGAGCGTCCTCGCTCTGATACCACTTGTTGGAGGATCGGTGGCCGGCTTGAAGGGGGGTTGGATAGACGGCACCCCCAAATACTCGCTTCCTACGTATTCGTTAGTGCGCAAGCGGAAATACAAATACTAATAACGAATACAAAAGCTAAAGACAAAGAAAAGAACTAGCAAACCAATAACACGTTCGTTTAACGTGGTTCGGAGATGATGCTCCTACTCCACGGCTGTCCGTAAGGTGGACGATCCCTATCCGTCGGTGGATTAGCCCCCGGCAAACTCCGGCTATCTCAAGTCGCTCCTTGTGGGTGGAGAAACCTCACCACAACACACCAAGACCTCTTGGATTCCACAAACACTTGAGCACTTGTAGACTACTAATTAGACCTTAATCAAGTCTAATTTCGTCGCCTTGGCCGGCAATACCAAGCTCCTTCTTATAGAGCTTGGAACAAACCAGAACCTGATTTGCTCGTTACCAGTCGACTGGTCCATGCACCAGTCGACTGGTGCCAGCCCAACGGCTATCTCAACGGCTCTCTGCTACAGTGCATCAGTTGACTGGTCCATACACCAGTCGACTGCTACAGTACGCTACAGCGACTGCTACAGTGCCGCTACAGTAAAACCCTAAAACTAGGATTTTACTTCGAGTACAATCTCTCATGCACTCGTACCCTCACGACTCACTTGACTCTTCTTTTGCAGCCTTGACCTCTTGCCTTCAAGCTTACTTCCTTTGGCTCTCGTCCCTCAGATGCATCCAAGCCCGCGGCTCGTCCCCAATGCCATCCTTCGCGTATGCCTCGAAGTTGCTTCCCTCGGCCCTTGTCCTCGCTGCCTTGTCCACGGTCCCTCGGATGCTCCATCCTTCACCGGACCCGAAGCCGTCAACCTGAGTCACATGTGTCACCTGCAGTCCTGCACAACTCAAGTACACATATCAAATAACAAGGGTAATCCTAAATTAAACCCTTTGCCCAAACACCAAAACACATGGTCCCACGAACCATTGGGATTGCTCCAACAGTATTTACGGTACCACCAGCAATACCACCGGCATACCCGGCACCTACTCCAGTCGAGCCCACGGCGTACTCGGCACCACCACCACCAGTGCCTACGGCGTACCAGGCACCACCGCCACCTGGATCTGCCATGTACCCGGCACCAGCGGCAGCCGCGCCCCCAGTGCCTACAGTGTACCCAGCACCCGCACCAACGATACCGGTTGCTCCATTTCTGGTACCACCACCTACCGTACCTCCCGCCACGACCACTCATATCGATCCTGCAGTACCACCAGTGGTATATGCCCTAGTTTATGTAGCAGCACCGGGAGTACCTCCCCCAGTCTATCTAGTGGTACCATCTGTAGTACCAGCTCCAGTGATTCCGCCAGTTCCAGCGTCGATCCCTACCCACCTCACTGATATTGTTGCGGCACGAGCCCGGATTCCAGCATTGGCAGAGTCAATGAAGAGTCGATTCACACTATTCCATGGGGAGACTGATCCGGGTGTGTCCTAGTCCTGGATAGAGACCATGGAACGGACCTTCTTCTACATGGCTTGCTTCGAATGGGAGAAAGCGGAGTTGGCTGCTTTCCATCTTTGGGATGAGGCCAACACCTGGTGGGATACGCAGCATTCCATTATTGGTGAGCAGAATATTACCTGGGCGAGTTTCAAAGAGGCTTTTGAGAGCCGGTATTGCCCACGAGCATATTAGATGACTCGTCGGCAAGATTTTCTGAGTCAGTGGCAGAACGACCACACGGTGACAGAGTACAATGCTGAATTTAATCGGTTGGCCAGGTTTTGTCTAGAATTAGTTGTTGAGGATAGAACACGCATGCTACAGTTTGTCCAGGGATGGATGGACACCTGCAAGTAAAGCTTGTCAGTTTTGGAAATTCTTCCCATTTAGAGGCATTGGATAGAGCTCTTATGATTGAGTCAGCTCGCCAGAGAGTATATCCGGACAAGAAAAGGAAGCAGACTGATCAGAATCAGGATAGACTCAGCTGCCACAAGCTACCGGACAGTAGCAGAGTGGTCACGATCGACCAGGTCAGGGTACTTCTGGGCCATCTGGTCAGCCTCAGAAGTTAGGGCAATCTTCATCAGGACGCTCCCGGTCTTCTTAGAAAAACCAGAAACAACCCGCCAGTGACATTCACTACACCAGATATGGGTCTAGAGACCACGTCACCACAATCTACACCCTGGGACAATCATTTTGTTATTATTACAAACTGCCTGGGTACATGAGCCGAGATTGTTCGTTGAAGGCTCAACATATTGCTTCCGGAGCTTCTGGTCATGGAGTTCAACTCAGTCAGACAAGGACTTAGTGAGGCGGACATAGAGCCCAAACTTTGCATCGCCAGTAGAGGATAGCTCCCCCTGCAGTTGCTGCTTATGGCATGCATGGACAGGAGCACCACAGTGCCCTCATAGTATCACAGAGTTTTGTCGTGGGATCACCATATCAGCTGCAGCCTCAACCCCTAGTCCAGTATCTGCAGCCTCAACCTTTGGTTCAATACCAGACGCAGTCACAGCCACCAGTATAGTATCAATCGTAGTCCTCTCTTCCACCTCTGGCCCCGTATCCAGCACCACCTCAGTGGTCGCTCCTGCCCAGATGCAACAGCCGCTGGCAGTGCTACCACCTCCACCTCCGCCAGAGATCGGGCGTATTCATGCGGTTACCAGAAAGGATGCACAGCAGGCCGACAGATCTGTTTCCCGTGGTATGGTTTTACTTTATGCATTATCCGCTAGTATGCTGATAGATACTGGTAGCTCGTATTCTTTTATTTCCCGTGCCTTCATGAGGGACATAGGTAGACTACCTACTCTTAGACCACAGCGACTGACCATCTCCCTACCGTCTGGTGATACATTGGACGCCACTCAGGAGGTCAGAGGTTGCCCGTTAGATTTTGGCACCATGATACTCATGGTTAATTTATTAGTACTGAAAATGGTCGAGTTCGACATTATCCTTGACATGTATTGGCTGTCTGCATATCATGCCACGGTTGATTGCCAGACGAGGGTGGTCACATTCCGACCTCCGAACCAACCCTCGTGGGATTTCACTGGCATCAGGGACGATGGCATATCAATCATTTCAGCGATTCAGGCTCAGAAGCTGCAATCACATGGCTGTCAGGGATTTCTTCTGTCTTTGATTAATACTGAAGACGGCAGTAGTTCTCAACTCTCCGACGTTTTAGTTGTCCGAAAGTATCGCGATGCATTTCCAGATGACCTACCAGGCTTGCCTCCACGAAGGTAAGTGGAGTTTGCTATTGAGCTGATTTCGGGGACTGTGCCAGCATCAAAAGCTCCATATCGTATGACACCAAAAGAGTTGGAGGAACTAAAGGTCCAACTCCAGGAGTTATTGGACAGGGGATTCATTCATCTTAGCATTTCTCCGTGGGGTTCTTCGGTATTGTTTGTCAATAAAAAGGATGGTACTCTGAGGTTGTGCATAGATTATAGACAGCTGAATGCAGTGACTATCAGAAATAAGTACCCTTACCTCAGATTGAGGATTTATTTGATCAACTCAGAGGTACATCAGTGTATTCTAAGATTGATCTGTGGTCCAGATATCATCAACTGAGAGTCAAAGAATCTGATATTCAGAAGAAAGCATTCCATACCAGATACAGCCATTATGAGTTTTAAGTAATGTCATTTGGGCTTACCAATGCTCCAGCAGTATTTATGGATTTGATGAATTGCGTCTTCCTGGAGTATCTTGATCAGTTTGTTATAGTTTTCATTGATGACATATTGGTCTATTCACGTTCTGAGGAGGAACATGCGCAGCATCTTCGCACAGTCTTGGAGACTCTTAGACGACATCAGCTATATGCGAAGTTCTACAAGTGTCCCTTCTGGCTATCTTCAGTCAATTTTCTGGGTCACGTGGTCTCTAGCTGAGGTATTTCAGTAGACCCTTAGAAGATCGAGGTAGTCACTAGCTGGGAGCAGCCGAAATCAGTACAGGAGATCCGTAGTTTCTTGGGACTAGCAGGATATTATAGACATTTTGTCAAGGGTTTCTCCCGCATAACTATGCCACTGACACGCCTGACCAGGAAAGGCATGAAGTTGACATGGTCCGAGGCCTGCGAGACCAACTTCTAGGAGCTGAAGCAGAGATTAGTGTTGGCTCCAGTTTTGGTTTTGCCCACTGGAGAGGATGGATTCGTACTTTACATTGAAGCATCTCTTCAGGGTTTGGGAGCTGTTCTGATGTAGCATGGAAGGGTAGTCTCCTATGTTTCTGTTAGATGAAGGAGCATGAGAAGAACTACCCTGTACATGATCTGGAGCTAGCCACCATCATCTTTGCTTTAAAGATTTGGCGGCATCATCTGTATGACATTACCTTTGAGATTCTCACATATCATAAAAGTCTCAAATATTTTTTCACCCAGAAGGAACTTAATCTCCGATAGAGGAGATGGATGGAGTTCCTGAAGGATTATGATTGTACCATTAGCTATCACCCAGGGAAGGCTAATGTGGTTATCGATGCACTCAGCAGGAAGTCCAGAGGGACTTTGGCTTACCACCGATCTTCAGTCACGGACTTGATTCAGGGTTTCTCTGAGTTGGGCCTTGAGGAGCAGGGACAGACAAAGCGAGGTGTTTTGGTTACTATGGTTGCTCAGTCGTCGATCATGACGAGGATCCGGGAGGCCCAAGCTGGAGATCAACATTTTTAGTTCATTAGCAGTCAGATAGCTTCCGAGCAGTAGATAGAGTTCACCCGAGATGATGTGGGTATTATATATTTCCGAGGCCGATTATGCGTACCTCCATCTCACCCGATTAGGGAGAAGTTACTTCAAGAGGTTCATCGCTCCCGATTTGCTATCCACTTAGGCAGGACCCGCATGTATCGAGATTTGAGGTGTTCTTACTGGTGGAACGGCATGAAGAAAGACATCACGGAATTCACAGCAAGATGTCTTGTCTGTCAACAGGTGAAGGCTGAGCACCAGAGACCTGCCGGATTACTTCAGCGGATTCCTATTCCTGAGTGGAAATGGGAACACATTACCATGGATTTTGTGGTGGGTTTACCTAGGACACGACGAGGTCATGACGTAATTTGGGTAATCGTTGATCAATTAACCAAATCGGCGCACTTCTTAACGATCCGAAAGACTGATTCCCTGGATCCATTGGCAGATCTGTATTGTCGAGAGATCATCAGATTACATGCCTTTGAGTATTATTTCGGATAGAGACCCTCGGTTCACGTCCCGATTCTGGAAGAGTCTGTAGTAGGCCTTGGGCACTCAACTCCATTTCAGTACAGCTTTCCATCCGCAGACTGATGGACAGTCAGAGCAGACCATTGAAACTCTAGAGGACTTGCTGAGGTCTTGTGTATTGGATTTCGGAGGCAGTTGGAGGACCATTTGTCATTGGTAGAGTTTGCCTACAACAACAGCTTTCATTCGGCTATCCAAATGGTACTGTTTGAAGCGTAGTATGGTAGGCCTTGTCGGACACTCACCCTCTAGGAGGAGATTGGGGAGGCCCAGCTGCTAGGACCTCATAGAGCTCAGCAGGAGGCAGAGTTGGTCCATACTATCATACGAAGGATGTCAGAGGCGCAGGACCGCCAGAAGAGTTATGCTGATCGGAGACGCAGACCCCTGGAGTTCTGTATTGCCGACCATGTATTTCTGAAAGTTTCACCCATGAAAGGGGTGAAGATATTTGGCCTCCGAGGTAAGCTAGCTCCATGATACATTGGGTCTTTCCAGATCTTGGAGAGGATTGGAACAGTAGCTTATCGTCTAGAGCTACCACCGGATTTGGCAGGCGTGCACGACGTATTTCATGTGTCTATGCTGAAGAGATACGTAGCCGACCCAGCACATGTACTATCAGATATACCAGTTCCCATTCAGCCTGATGTTACCTACGAGGAGGTTCTGGTATGAATTTTGGACCAGAAAGAGCGTCAACTGCGGAACAAGACTATCCGGCTGGTTAAAGTTGGATGGCAGCATCATTCTGATGAGGAGGCTACCTGGGAGCTCGAGGATACGATTCGAGCTCAATACCCTCATCTTTTCACTTGAGGTATGTGAGTTAATTTTCGTTCAGCATTTATACTATCTATCTGTTGTTAGTACTTGTTGATGGTAGATAACGAAATTTGGGGACCAAATTTTTTATTAGTGGGGGAGAATGTAAAATACCAAAAAAGGGCGAATAACCATAACGGAATTTTTCGTAATTTTTAAAAAAAATTTGGGAATTTTTTGGAGATCGTATGGTGTAGGTTACGGTGATAAATATGGGTCTAGGGAAAACCTATTTATGCTACCCATTTAAACGAGGAAAAGTTTTAATTTTTCTTTTCTTTTCTGTTTTTCCTTTTCCTGTTTCGTTTTCATTTCTCTTCGTCGACTCCCCCGACCCGTGCCAGCTCTCCCAATCCATTCATCTCCTCTAACCGACGGCGCCGCCGAGATGATTCATCTCCTCTCTTGCAGACAAAAGGGGCAGACAAGGAGAAGTTGGTCACTTCTTCTCCCGATCTCCTCTGCCTTTGCCGATCTTCCTTCTCTCTCGATTTCTCTACATCACCCGACACCGAGTTCCTTGCCCAAGCGCCGGCGACGCTCGAGCCACCGCCGCCCGAGCCCTTCTCCTGATCGCCTTCAGTCACTCTTTCTCCCGATCGCCTCCCTTGCGTGAGTGATCTTCGGCCAGAAGAGGGAGAAGCCAAGACGCTCTTCTACCCATGCCCTAGCCCTAGATCGTCGGCGTGGAGGGTGTTCCGGACTCGGAGGGTAAGTTAACCTCGACCTATTCTTCTTCTTTTGCTTCTCTCCGATTCACACTGTTGTCGATTCTTCTCTTCGTCGCAACCACTACCTCGCGATAAGTCACCGATGAAGCCTCAGCCACATACTCAAGGCGCTATTCCACTGATCGAAATCCACTACCGCCTACTGGAGTCACCTCCCGATGCCCTAGTGCCCTCTGCTCTAGTTCACCACCACAGCCGCATCCGGATTTCATCTGAGGGAAATCGGTGGATCTAGTTTATGGGTTTAGGCGGGCAGATTTGAGGGATAGCTGAATTGTGGTTTTCTCCAGCGGTGGTTCAGCAGCTGAGATATCAGATTTGGGTAAGAAATGCTTGGTTTCGATCTGATATCATATTACAATTTTGAGATATTGAGGTTAGTTATCTAATCTAGCCATTGTAGCTCCGGTTGTCAGCAATAGCACGACTAAAATTGGCTTTGGCTGGCAGTGCTGTAAAGGAGGTTTTTCTAATAATGGACTGATTCAGGAACAAATGGATTTTTGGGTAAGTTGTGCTATGAAATTATTACATTTAGTACTGATTTAGATTAAGTTGTTGAGATTGATTATGCTTATTGCAAGTCCTAATTTAAAGGGATTTGTTAGAATTGATTGAGGAGTTAGATGGTCCAATTAGGGTTTATAATTGGATTTTGATTTAGGTTAGCTTCTCAGGGATTTAATTTAGCTAATTAATTTATATGTAATTAGCTAAATCTGTATATCATGTATTACAGGACTTTGATTCGAGACGATGTCTCGACGAGGGATCTATTTCGGATACGATCCTCTTATTGGAGGCGGGTACCTTAACTTATCTATTTTGATATGTTATGTTGATATGCTTAGTAATATTTAATGAGTAGTAATATTTATGTTTATTTTTGCATCAGTATGTCATTATCTATTACCTGAGCATGTTGTATTTATTTCCTGTTTTTGCATTCATGTTCCTTTGATTATTTATGTCCTTAAGGTAATGACATAACATGCCTTAATATGTTCAGGACCTAGATTTATTCTACCATACCTTACCTGTGTACCTAGGATATTCTATTTGATCCATATACCTTTTGGTACGCATTATATCGAGATGGATAGGATCAGGATATTTCCTTGCTTCGTGTCATGCACCATCTTGAATGATTGCATGCTGAACGATTGGCAGCTCCATTATTGTTGAGCACATCGCCAGTTATATGGATCTGCACACACAACCACTCATGGCCTAGTGGTATATCAGGCAGGGTGTGTGACATTTATGCTCTGTTAGGCTCTGTTGGACTACTGTTGGGTAGTGGGACGCAGCGTGGTAGCCGGCAGATAGATTTGCTCTGTTTAGCTCCGTTGGTCCGCTCATGGCTAGTGTGACACAGCGTGGTAGCTGGCAGGGATCCCTCCTCTGGATTGTCTCAGGTAGATGAGAGCATTACGCTCCTCCACTTATGATTTGGGGTAGGAGGATAGGTGTACTCCGACAGCATCCCGTCCACTCGGTCGCTCAGGAGTAGTGATGGTAGAGTGTACGGTTGTCATAGCCTTACCCACTCGGTCTCACCATCATGTGTGAGATGGTTGACTGGCGTCAGGGGTGACCAAGACATGTCATTGGCATCATATGCATATTTGCATTTATTGCTTGTGTTTGCTACACTTTGTTTGTTGTATATTGGATGGATACATATGATTGACATGCATACAGTGACATGTTATTTTCAGTCTGGAGACCTTGTTATCCTGATAGGAGATCCTGGTGAGTATAGTTTCTCCCTTATCTTCAGTTATGCATTGTTACATTACTTCAGGAGACTGCACGCATATCTATTACTATTGGTTATTGTTTACTATGCATGTCAACTTGGTATCCGCTGAGTGTTGGACTCACCCCCATTGATATATTTCATGTTGATGCTGTCAGGAGGTTCCAGTCGCTAATCCCCCACTACTTCACGTCGCGACGGTTTTCTACTTTTTGGACTTATGGTTTCGTGTTATGTATTTACATATATACTTGTGATGTTGGATTGTGCTCGAGGATTTTATCGACTTCTGGTCTACTGCATTTGTTTTTCCGCTGCGTTGTTGTCTTTGTAGTGTTTTGTGTTTTCCATTGTGTAGTAGAGTAGGTTGTTTTCAAATATAAACTGCGTGGTTGTGTCAGCTAGAGGCTGAGATTATATAAACTGCGTGGTTGTTTAGTTATTTTATTGTTATTATTCTGGCCATGTTGGTTGAGGTATATGTGTCCCTGAGGGTAATGTAGAAATGGTTCATATTGTCACCCGTACAGGGGAGATGTTGTCGAAATTTCTTCTGCCAGGGACTACCTGGGGGCGTAACAAGCTCGGTTGAGTTTGTTCTTCTTCGTCTGACTCTTCCGATGACTCGGACCACGTTGCTTTCAAGGCATTGGTGTCGAAGGTTCCTTTATGTAGTTCAATCAATTTGTTCCATAATTCTTTAGTATTGTTGAAGTGGTCCGGTTTGGTTAAGCTCTTCTTTGCTCAAACTGCACTAAAGAGTCAGAGTTACTTTAGTGTCGACCTCAATTTTCTTCTTCATTTGTCATAGGCGATGGGTTCTCCATCTTCAGTGGGGATAGTGAATATAGTTTAGATTATGATCCACATCTCCACTTGGGTCTTGAGATGAAACTCTATTCAACTCTTCCGGTAGTCAATGTGTTTGCGAGAGAAAAGAGATAGTTGTGCAGTACTGTAGCCTTTTGGATGGGCCATTAAAATATCTTACATGACAAAAACATTAACAATGTACCAAGACTTGGTCTTGGATTAGTAGTGTGGGAATAAAATAACATACTTAAAAAAAATATTACTTTAGTGGTGTTGCACCAACTTCAAGAAATTTAAATAATAATAATAAAAAAAAAAAAATTTATCAGAAGAGGTGATTGAACCAAGTATGACTCAAGATGAAAAACTCAAAATGAAAAATTGGAAAAAAGAATAAGAAAAAATTTTCTCGAACGGTGGTTTCACCAATTCGAATCGACTGTACTCTGATACCAATTGTAGGATCGAAGAAAGTGCTAGAGGGGGATGAATAGAGTATGTCACTTTTCATGATTTTTGGAAACTTCGAGAGTATGCAGTGGAAAATGATAAATAAAAAACAAAGACAATACTAACACTGTTTCTTTTTACTTAGTTTGCGACCTATGCTTCTAGTCCAAGGTCCATAATTGTTGATCGCTTTCGTTGGGCAATCTACTATCAATTCATAAGTACAAGAATTTGATTACAATAATGAAATAGCATAAACTAAATATACTGACAACTTTAAGCAAAGTGTAGTCTTGGACGTTGTTGTCGGAGCAGTGTTACAGTGTCATAGTCGAATTTAGGAGCAGCATTTCAATGTTTAAGCATAGAGGATTGGTTATTGAGCTACTAGTCGAAACCTTCTTTTATAGGGCATTCTGGGTGCCTAAATCCCTTCCAGATGCATGGATCCCTTCCGTACACTTAAAGTCATCCTTATTTGATCTAACTCCATTGGTGATTATCCACCTTCAGGTGCCTGGATTATATCCGAACTCCTGGACCGCTGACGTGGATGCACCTTGGAGAATCTCTATCCAAGTCTCCTCTATCCATTCCCGAATGCTTGGATCCCTTTTAGGTGCTTAGAATCTGACATGTGCTAACCAACCAGGGTATGCCAACTCAACTGGTTGTGTGGCTAAATTTGGGTCAATTTGGGCACCTAGATTCTTTCTGGTCGTCCATTCAAGCGCTTGGAATGCCTTAACTCCAGTTTTAATTTCCTGCATCATAGAATTAGAACAACGGACATAATATAAAATATAAGTATAAAATTATTTAGACAGTCTTGAGAATACCCGGTCATGACTTTCATATTTTAGTGAAACCCTAGGTCAGACCGCCGCTAACTGTTCCCTCAACAGGAAATACATCCTCACCTACTCCTCTCAGGAGATTTTATCTATTGCCAAACATCCAGTCTTCCTGACATATTTGGACCTTTGATCAGCATCTGATCTTAACCTTCGGGACTTCCCACTAGATGTCTGATCCTCGACCCGTCTAGACTTTTGCCTAGTTTCACGACCCCCAAGGATTCCCACTTAGTGTCCTCGACCTTAGAACTTCTGTTCGACGTCCTCAATCTACCAAGACTTCTGCCTAGTCCGCTCGACCAGAACTTCTTTGTTCAATCTACTCGACCAGGACTTCTTGCCCAATCCACTTGACTAGAACTTCTTTGCCTAACCTCAACTAAGACCTTTTTGCACACTTAATTAATCTTGTTAGATCACAATGAAACTTAACGTTGAACCTTTGCTAACATCAAAACTTTAGGTTCAACTATCTAGTGCTCCTTGCACTAACACAAGGTGGTGTTGATCTTCTCAGACTAGCACCACTATGTATAAAAAGATTTAAATCATTTGGAATAATGCTGGGAAGGGCTAAAAATAGTGTGAGGGCACATTTGGACTCCCGTAAGCCATGTGAACCCACAATACTTGAGACGGGTTTGATTCGAGTCCTCTAGGTTCGTTAGTGAGTTTTGACCAAAATTCATTTATTGACCTAGGGAGTTTGAATTTCTAAAATTTTAGCATGGGATGGAAAGGATGAGTATCTAGAATGTATATATGGCCTTCAACCATAGTTCTAAGACAAGAAGCTATGGTCGTGTGACAAGTAGCATGAACCTTGGTACCGGTCTTGCAAAACTAGCAACAATGTGCCCTCTTGGGTTATTCATACTGAATATCCTGTTTCAATTGCTAGTGATCATTTTATGAATGACAACATCAATGACTTCTATCCAATGGTACCATTTCACAGTCAATATTGGTAGAATTCACATGCAGAACTTAGCTTCATAAAAAAATATATAAACCTTTGTTAAAAATATGATAGATATAAATTATCAACCAAGAGTTAAAAATTCTAGTTTTACAAATTCCAGCTCACATGTGGCAAATTTTCTATACAAAGGACAAATAAGTCAAATGTAATATCTCACACAGTTGCAGATTAAGGAAGCACTCCTAATCCCAATACTAAGGGAACTTCAACTTGGTTAGGGTATGGGGCATGTCCAGTCCTCATATATAAACCTGTGTCTGATGCAAATCAATGTAAGCAAATTTCAATGTTTATAAAATAATGCATGGTTTATATGGAATGAATTTCAGAATGATTTTCTAAATACATTCTCATATCAGAATGAATTTCCAAAGTCTGTATTCTTTGTGAGCTAAAAATATTTGCATTCGGATACACTAAAATAGAATTATAAAAGGCTTAAAACAATCTATTTCTTAATTATTAAAAAAACTTAGTTTCCATGTGTAATCATAAAGCATAAGAATGTTATATTTTTACATGAACAAAAGAAGTTAACAATCCTATTTAACTCTAAAAAATCTAGATTCAGGATGGATAGCATATAGGAAAATCATAATATATTTCAATTTGTAAAATATAACTAGCAATAACTTGTAGCTATTAAATGAAATGTAAAATAGTTAAAGTACATGGTTGAAATATAGATACTGTGATTGATGGACAAGATATAATAACAAGAAACTACATGTCTTTATTATCATTAGTATTCCAAATCAATACAAGATATGAATTTCAATTCATCTAGAGAAAATTCAAAGTAATTACTTCACCATTCTCAAGCTAAAATTTAGTTAATGAAACCTTTTACTAATAAGCATGTTGAAGAATACAGATAACAAAGGTAATGTTGTAATATCAAAATAAAGAATACAAATAGAAGAAAAATGCTAAACCTTCATTCATTCTAGAGCATGTTGTTAAAACTTGCAATAATAAAGATAATTATTAAATTCAATTTCTTAATCAACCACTATAATTTTTTAAAAAAAAACTTTAATACTTCCGACTGTAGGACCGTTGGGCCGGCTAGAAGGGGGGGTTGAATAGCCCTGTAAAAAAATAAAAGCAACCCTTCTCGAACTCTTAAACTAACACTTGTATAAAATTAGCTAAGCAGAAATACAAGAAAGAAACGAGGCACCGTGTTTGACTTGGCTACAACCGGGGAGGTTGTTAATCCAAGGAAAGTGATCGCACTAAAAACTCCTTCGGGCGGAGAAGCCTCTTACACCGGTGAAAGCACAAAAACAGAAGTTAAACTAGAACAATGAGCGCACAAGTGTTTGGAATGCTAATTACTGAGTTGATTCAAAGCTTCTGGACCAAGGCTATATTTATAGCCTTGGTCGGGGCGCCTGGAAGGGTTCCGGGCGCCCTGAGGAGGATAAATTTTATCCCCCAACGTTCAGATCGAGTTTTGACTCGATCTGGTCAAAATACTAGGTCCGGGCACCCGGAAGGGTTCCGGGCACCGCGGGCTGCTCCGGGCGCCCCAGAGCCCAAAGTCAACCAACGTTGACTTTTTCATCCGGGGACCACTGCTCCGGTTTGGTTCGGCTCGGTCCGGGTCTTCTACTCCGGATCCGCTTGCTTGGGTGATCTCTGCCATCCGGAAAAGGGCTCACCCGAACCCAACTTCCGGTCTTCTCGAGCGTGCTTCCCTCCGGCTTCTCGTCCCTCGGAATTGCCGCGTGTTTCCTTCTCGTCCGCCAGCATACTCATCCGCAGTCTTCGTCCCTCGGTCGTCAACCTTCTCGCTAGCTGCGTCTCTTGCTCCCCGAGCAATCTTCCGCTCCGGCTTTCGTCCCTCGGAACCACCGCGCGCTTCCTTCTCGTCCGCCGGTGTACTCTTCCGCAGCGCCTCGTCCCTCAGACGCACAGCGTGCCGTCCTTCTCGCTAGCTGCGTCTTCCGCTCGACTACCTGTGTTCCTAAGCTCCTGCACACTTAAACACAAGGTTAAATACACAGGACCTAACTTAACTTGTTGATCACACCAAAACAACCTTGGGGTTCTAACAATCTCCCCCTTTTTGATGTGATCAACCTAAGTTAAGCTAGGGTTAAAATAGACATAAAATAGAATTAAGTAAATTAACTTAAATTACAATTTAAGTGCAAAAAGATAGAAAAAATTAAATCCATCTACCTACCTCCCCCTAGACTTATACTTTCCCTTCTCCCCCTTTGATCACAAAAAAAATGGGGTTCCAAGAAAAACAATCTAAGGGTTAAAGACCTATAAAAAGTATTTCTAAAAAAAATCCTAAGTTTTTTTAAAAAAAAAATTTCTAAGTAATTTAAGCTGAGATTTCTAGTTTCATGAAAAAAGTTCTTAACTCAGGAAATAATTTTTGAGAATATTTCTAAGTAAAAAAAATCCAAAAAAATTTTTGAATTTTTTAAAAAAAATCCTAACTTACATTTTTAAGTTTTTTTTTTAAAAAAAAATGACTTAGTCAAAAAAAAAAAATTCTAAGTAAGTCAATTTCTAATTTGAAATAAAATGTTTTGAATAACCTTTTTCAAGCACTAATTAATTCTTGTATTAATGCTTCATTAGTAAGTTAACTAAACATTTATTTCAATATTTTGGCTTCCAGGTCGTGGCGAGGCACTAGGCCTTCTTGGTTATTGGAGCAACAACCACTTCCTTAGACAAAGCCTCATAAAGAAATTCTTTGTTTAATTTTCTCACTTAAAGCGCTAATTTTATTTTTAAAATTAATTTAAGCATGATTTAGGAACTCAATATAGGTTCCAACCTACTGGATTAACTAAAAAGTTTTTAGGGACATATTTTCTTGAGATGTTCCTAATTTGTCCCGGGTGATATCTAAAGTACCAATTTAAATTATTAAATCTTCTGAAATTGGTTTTAGATGAACATGCATAATTTTTTAAGTTATCTATTTAAATTTTCAAATTTTGATTTTCTAATTCCAATTTTTATTTTTTAATTTTAATATATCTAATTCTTCTAAGAGACAAGACTTAGCTAGAATTACTTTTAAATTTTTATTTTCACTTTCTAATTTGCAGCAGTCTTTTGTTAAAAGTTTAACGAACTTAAACATTTTATTGGGAGGAAGAGATCGTACCTGACTTACCTTGTTGATCTCGTTGTCCGTTTCTCCCCCTGAGCTGCTGCTTTCTTCCGACATGTCTCCCCCTTCATCAATGCTCTCGATGCTCATTTCGGAAGAACTTGAATCGCAGTCGTCGTCTTGATGGCTCGCCATCAGTGCGAGTCCGAAGAATGCTTCGACTTTCAATTCGGACGACGTATCGTCCCACGTCGCCTTCAGGGCCTTTCGTTTCTGGATAGCTTCTTACCCTTCTCCTTGTCTTTGTTCTTCAGCTTGGGGCAGTTGTCCTTGACGTGCCCTTCTTCGTCGTAGTGGTAGCAGTGGATCGTCCTTTTCTTCTTCCCCTGCGGATGGTTAGTAGATTTAGATTTACAGAGTTTCTTGAATCTTCTTACCATCATCACCATTTCCTCGTCGTCGAGAGAGGATTCCGACTCAGGTTCGTCTCTCGAAGCTTTGAGGGCGATGTTGTTCTTGGGCTCCTTCAGTCCTGCACATCTTGACTCATGGACTTCAAATGTTGAAAAAAATTCTTCTAATGAAATTTTTTCTAAGTCCTTAGAAATGTAAAAAGCATCTACTAGTGATGCCCATTTTGAATTTCTCAGAAATGAATTTAACGCGTACCTGAGCGAATCTCGGTTACTTACCTTTTCTCCGAGATTCGTGAGTCCGGTGATGATTTCTTTTATTCTGGAGTGCAGATGTGCGACTGTCTCGTCTTCCCCAAGTCACAGGCTGGTGAGCTGATTGCGAAGCAGATCTCGTCTAGTGAGCTTGGCTTCGGACGTACCTTCATGTAGCTTGAGGAACTTCTCCCAAAGTTCCTTTGCGGAGTTGTATCTACCAATCCTGTTGACTTCTTGAGGCGGAAGAACGCTTAGCAGATGGTACTCTGCTTTGTCGTTCGCCACGAAGTCGGCCTGCTCCTTTTTTGTCCATTTATCTATTTCCTTGTCCTCTGGAGCTTCAAAGCCAAATTTCATTGTTAAAAATAAGTCAATATCTGTTGTAAGAAATACCTGCATCAGTTTTTTCCAGGTAGCGAAGCCCCCTTCATATTTCGGTGGGTGGATGCTTGGTCCGGCCATTGCGTTGCTTCGTTCGGCGGTTAGTCCTCCTGAAGCGCCTCGGCTCTGATACCACTTGTAGGACCGTTGGGCCGGCTAGAAGGGGGGGTTGAATAGCCCTATAAAAAAAAAACAAAAGCAACCCTTCTCGAACTCTTAAACTAACACTTGTATAAAATTAGCTAAGCAGAAATACAAGAAAGAAACGAGGCACCGTGTTTGACTTGGTTACAACCGGGGAGGTTGTTAATCCAAGGAAAGTGATCGCACTAAAAACTCCTTCGGGCGGAGAAGCCTCTTACACCGGTGAAAGCACAAAAACAGAAGCTAAACTAGAACAGTGAGCGCACAAGTGTTTGGAATGCTAATTACTGAGTTGATTCAAAGCTTCTGGACCAAGGCTATATTTATAGCCTTGGTCGGGGCGCCTGGAAGGGTTCCGGGCGCCCTGAGGGGGATAAATTTTATCCCCCAACGTTCAGATCGAGTTTTGACTCGATCTGGTCAAAATACTAGGTCCGGGCGCCCGGAAGGGTTCCGGGCGCCCCGGGCTGCTCCGGGCGCCCCGGACTGTTCCGGGCGCCCCGGAGCCCAAAGTCAACCAACGTTGACTTTTTCATCCGGGGACCACTGCTCCGGTTTGGTTCGGCTCGGTCCGGGTCTTTTACTCCTGATCCGCTTGCTTGGGTGATCTCTGCCATCCGGAAAAGGGCTCACCCGAACCCAACTTCCGGTCTTCTCGAGCGTGCTTCCCTCCGGCTTCTCATCCCTCGGAATTGCCGCGTGTTTCCTTCTCGTCCGCCAGCGTACTCATCCGCAGTCTTCGTCCCTCGGTCGTCGACCTTCTCGCTAGCTGCGTCTCTTGCTCCTCGAGCAATCTTCCGCTCCGACTTTCGTCCATCGGACGCACAGCGTGCCGTCCTTCTCGCTAGCTGCGTCTTCCGCTCGACTACCTGTGTTCCTAAGCTCCTGCACACTTAAACACAAGGTTAAATACATAGGACCTAACTTAACTTGTTGATCACACCAAAACAATCTTGGGGTTCCAACACTGACTACATATGACATGTCTTTTTTATATGTGTCGTCATCACTTGTCATATTTTCATTATCTATAATTTATCTGGAAAAACAATACATCCTCATATTTATAAAATTTAATAAAACTAATTGATTGAGAATTAAAATTAAAATACAAATATAGAATTAACTGACACGTACTCTTGTAGTAAAATTTGACAGTTGCGCTTGGCATGTGACTGTCACACCCCGAGGGAGTCCCTGCCAAAAGAAATTTCGGCAGCATCTCCCCTGTATGGGTGACAATATGAAACTTCACTACAAGCCCTCAGGGCCACACATACCTCGGCTAACATGGCCAGAACATATATAATGCAATAAGCAAACACCCACGCAGTTTATATACCTCTGGCTGACACAACCATGCAGTTTATTTTCAAACAGCCTCTAGCTATCACCACAATACAAAAGAAAGCAAAAACAACATCTAACTTACCTCTTCTGTCGACCGGCAGGCGCGTAGCAAAACACACCAAATAAAAATCTACTAAGCAAGCAAAAATCCAACCATCACAATGTCTTAAGCAAAATCATACAATCCAAAGTGCAAAACCAATATAAGTCCGAAACAAACAGAAACCCATAAGACTAATACGTAAACTCTCATAACCAGGGGACTAGAAACTGGAATCTCCTAGCAGCATCAACTTAAAATAGTAATAATCAACGGGGTGAGTTCAACAACTCAGCGGGTATCGGGCTGACATGCATAATAAGAAATAACTAATAGTAATAAATATGTGTACAACCTCCTAGAGTAATAGAAAAAGCAAAACTATAAGAAAAGGAGAAGTTGTACTCACTAGGACCTCCTATCAAAATAATAATGTCGTCAGACCAAAAGTAACATATCCCTGTATGCATGTCGAACATATGCATCCATCCAATATGCAGCATATAAAGTGCAGCAAACACAAGCAATAAATGCAATCATGCATATGATGCAAATGACATGGTCACGCCTGACGTCAGTCAACCATCTCACACACGATGGTGAGACCGAGTGGGTAGACTATGACAACCGTGCACTCTGTCGTTACTGCTCCTAATGAGTGACCGAGTGGACAGGATGCTGTCAAAGTACACATATCCTCCTACCCCAAATCATAAGTGGGGGAGCTCAATGCTCTCATCTCCCTGAGCCAGTCCAGAAGAGGGATCTCTGATGTGCTACCACGTTGCGTCACGCTACCCATGAGTGGACCAGCGGAGCACTGACAGAGCAAACTGCCACACACCCTGTCTGATATACCACTAACCCATGAGTGGTTGTGTGTGTAGATCCATGTAACTGGCGATGAGTTCAACAATAATGGGGCTACTAATCGCACAGCATGCAATCATACAAGATGGTGCATGACACTAAGCATGCAAATCCTGACCATATCTACCTCCATAAAACATGTACCAAAAATAAATGGATCAAATAAACATATCTAGGTACACGGGTTAGATATGGTAAATGTCTAGTCTGGCGTATCACAAGGTATGGTATGTCACTACCTCTATGAGCATAAATAATCATGGCAATAATAATTCATAAATGCATAACAGATGAAAGCATGCAACAGGTATCATGTAGTGGCATACCAAAGCAATGATAAACATAATTATTACTAAAGGCTATAACCTACTACGCATATCAACATGACATATCAAAAGAGATAAGTCAAGATATCCGCCTTAAAAATGGAGATCGTATCTGAAATAGATCCCACGTCAAGACACCATCTCGAATCAAAGTCTTGTAATATCAAACATATAATTTTAGCTAATTCCAGCATGTATCAAATAGCTAAATCAAATTCTTATTTACCATGAACCCTAATCCTTCCATTATATCTCTATTAGCTACATAAAACGAGTCTAATCCGAACTAAGATTAGATCCATCATTTTAACCCTAATTAAATATAACTCACAAGTTAATTAGGGTTAGCTCCATTAACCTTAATTATTCCATTTAGATTTAAATCTATACTTAAATCAATTCTCGTGGCAATTCATGTTTCACTCAACTACCAAAAACCTAAATCAACCTAATTTAACTATCTTACCTCAAACTCACAGCCAGTGATGTTGCTGTCGGAGAAGGGTAGCTGTTGGAAATTATGGCCGGAGTTGTGAGTCGCCCTCAAATGGTGATGCTCGGATCCACAGCCAACAACAACCTAAGTCCAGAACTCCCTGATCAATGCAATTTAGATATCTGATACTTGTTGGTGTGTTTTGCACTAACGATTTAACCCAGGTTTTGATGAATGACAAATCAGGTTAAGTTAGCTTGTTGTTGTCTAACACTCTGATTGAGTGTGCAGGAGAAGTCCAGACAGGTCGACGGGCTGACCGGATGTCTGGCACGAAGCCCAGCTAGGTCGACGGGCTGACCGGATAGCTGGCACGAAGTCCAATCGGGTCGACGGGCTGACCGGACGCTTAGGCACGAAGTCCAGCTAGGTCGACGGGCTGACCAGATAGCTGGCACGAAGTCCAGACAGGTCGACGGGCTGACCGGACGTCTGGCAGGTAAGTGAGGTAAGTCACTGGAGGGGAGTGACTGCGAGGACGCGTTCCCGGGAAGGGAACATTAGGCGTCGATCTAGCTTAGATCCATTTCGGATATCTAAGTCGAGATCGTGACTAGATTCCAGTCTCGGAAAGACGGAATCTAAGTCATACTTCTTATACTGAACTCATAAACTGTGCTAACACTTTATTTTGCAAGATCTATTTGTCTCGGACTAACCTTGTTTTGCAGGAAAGCTATTCGCTGGAAAAAGGTGGTCCGAGCGCCCGGAGGGGATCCGGGCGCCCTGGAGGTAAAAACTATCCTGATCGCGCATCGCCACTTGGAGCTCGCTGGTTGGACTTGCCACGTCTCACCAGGGCGCCCGGAAGGGATCCAGGGCGCCCCAAGCTTCATATAAAAGATGGGGCGGAGGCAAAGCTGAAGTAACAACAATCAACTCAGAACTCTCAGACTGCTTGCTCTACTACTCTGCGCTCCTGCGACGCTAACGAAGATCCGACGATATACTCCTTTCCTGTTCTTTAATTCTTGTCGGTATTTTCTTTATTTTTCTAGCATTACTGTACCTTAAATTGTAATCATTTTCGAACTGCTAGCAATTGCCCAACGAAAGTACTCACGGAGTACGGGCCTTCGAGTAGGAGTCGTCACAGGCTCCGAACGAAGTAAAATTCATTGTGTCCAATTTTTATTCCGCTGCGTTTATACTCGTTATTTTTCGAATCGATATTCACCCCCCCCCCTCTATCGACGTTTCACGATCCAACAATACTAAAATCCCAAATTAGGGCAGAACTAAAGTGATAAAACTTACCAAATACCAACAACAATCCACTGTTGGTTCACGATCAAGGGGTGACTCGCGGTTGTGGATCGATCTAGCCAGCGACTACAGCGACACAACGTTACCCAAGGCTAGGGCACTACTGTGATTCGGGACTAGGGCACAACATCGGTGCAGGGGAGATCGGTGGATCAACCCTAGCGATGACGATCAGGATCCACAATGAGAAGGTCGCATAGCAGCTTGCGCCTCACGATCGGTGGTCCACGGTGATGAAGAGGCAAAGAAGGAAGAGGGATCGGATCTAGGGCACCACTGGAAAGAGAGCTCGGGTGCCGTCGAAGGTGGATAGGACGAGAGGAGGCATCAGGAGAAGGGCTCGACCGGCGGTGGCTCGAGCGTTGTCGGCACTTGGACAGGGAGAAGGCGGCTCTGCTCAACAATCCGAGGAAGAAAACAGAAGAGAAGAAGAAGAAACGGCGATCCTAGGGCTAGGGCCCGAACAACTGGCGTCGAGCCGCAAGGATCAGCGACGACGAGCAGAGGAGGAGAAGGAGATGGGGCCGAGAAGAGAGCTAGGGCATGGAAGAAGGGGAAGAGGATCGAGCTCGCGGAAGAGGAGGAGGAAACGGCGAAGGAAGAGAAAAGGGCTCGCGACTAGGAAAAGAAAATAAAGGAAAAAAGCAAAGAAAAACAAAAACAAAAACAAAAGAAAAATCAAACTTTTCCTCGTTTAAATGGGGTAGCCTAAACAGGTTTTCCCGTGACCTAATATTTATCCCCGTAACCTACACCGTACGGTCTCCAAAAAATTCCCAGAAAATTTCTAAAAAATCTGAAAACTTCCATTAAGGTATTTCGTCCATTTTCGGTATTTTATATTCTCCCCCACTAATAAAAAATTTCGTCCCTAAATTTCATTATTTACCATCAGCAAGTACTAGCAATAAATAGATAGTATAAATGTTGAACGGAAATTAACCCACATACCTCAAGTGAAAAGATGGGGGTATAGAGCTCGAATCGTATCCTCGAGCTCCCAGGTAGCCTCCTCGTCAAAATGATACTGTCATCCAACTTTAACCAGCCGGATAGTCTTGTTCCGCAACTAATGCTCTTTCTGGTCCAGAATCCGTACCGGAACCTCCTCGTAGGAAACGACAGGATGAATGAGAACTAGTATTTCTGACAGAACATGTGCTGAGTCGGCTACGTATCTCCTCAGCATAGACACATGGAACACATTGTGAACGGCTGCCAAAGCCGGTGGTAGCGCCAGGTGATAAGCTACTGCTCCAATCCTCACCAAGATCTAGAAAAACCCAATGTATCGTGGAGCTAGCTTACCTCGGAGGCCAAATTTCTTCACCCCTTTTGTTGGGTGAAACTCTCAGAAATACATGGTCGCCAATAGAGAACTCCAGGGGTATCCGTCTCCGATCAGCATAACTCTTCTGCCGATCTTGCATCTTTGACATCCTCCATCTTATAGTACGGACCAACTCTGCCTCCCGCTGAGCTCTCTTAGGCCCTCCCCAACCTCCTCCCAGAGGATAGGTTCCCGACAAAGCCTACCATACAACGCTTCAAATGGTGCCATCTGGATAGCCGAATGATAGCTGTTGTTGTAGACGAACTCTACTAATGGCAAGTGGTCCTCCCAACTATCTCCAAAATCCATAACACAATACCTCAGCAAGTCCTCTAGAGTTTGAATGGTCCGCTCTGACTGCTCATCTGTCTGCGAATGGAAAGTTGTACTGAAATGGAGCTGGTGCCCAAGGCCTGCTGCAGACTCTGCCAGAACCGTGATGTGAACCGTGGGTCTCTATGGATATAATACTCAATGGAACACCATGCAATCTGATGATCTCCCGACAATATAGCTTTGTCAATCGATCCAGCGAATCGATCTTCCAAATCGCTGAGAAGTGCGTGGATTTGGTTAATCGATCAACGACTACCCAAATCGCGTCATGGCCTCGACGGGTCCTAGGCAATCCCACTACAAAATCTATAGTGATGTGATCTCATTTCCACTCTGGAATAGGAATCCTCTGAAGTAAGTCGGCAGATCTCTGGTGCTCAGCCTTCACCTGCTGGCAGATGAGACATCTAGCAACAAATTCAGCGATGTCTTTCTTCATGTCGTTCTACCAATAAGAACACCTCAAATCTCGATACATGCGTGTTTCGCTTGGGTGGATCGCAAATCGAGAGTGATGAGCCTCCTGAAGTAGCTCCTCTCTGACCGGGTGAGACTGAGGTATGCATAATCTGCCTCAGAAATAAATAATACCCGCGTCATCTTGGGTGAACTCTGTCTGCTGCCCGAAAGCTATCTGGCTACCAATGGACTGTAAGTCCTGATCACCGGCCTGCGCCTCTCGGATCCTCTTCTTGATTGACGATTGAGCAACCATGGTAACCAGAATACCCTGCTCTGTCTGTCCCTGCTCCTCAAGGCCCAACTCAGAGAAACCCTGAATCAAGTCCGTGACCACAACTCGGCGGCAAGCTAAAGTCCCTCTGGACTTCCGTCTAAGCGCATCGGCAACCACATTAGCTTTCCCTGGCTGGTAGCTAATAGTACAATCGTAATCCTTCAGGAACTCCATCCATGTCCTCTATCAGAGATTAAGTTCCTTCTGAGTGAAAAGGTATTTGAGACTCTTATGATCAGTGAGAATCTCAAATATAATACCATAAAGGTGATGCCGCCAAATCTTCAAAGCAAATATAAAGGCGACCAACCCAAATCATGTACTGGGTAGTTTTTCTCATGCTCCTTCAACTGATGAGAAGCAAAAGAGACTACCCTGCCGTGATGCATCAAAACAGTGCCCAAACCCTGTAGAGAAGCATCAGTGTAGAGTACGAATCCGGTCTCATTAGAAGGTAAAACCAAAACTGGTGCCGACACTAATCTCTGCTTCAGCTACTGAAAACTGGTCTCGCCTGTTTCTGACCAAGTGAACTTCACGTCTTTCTTGGTCAGGCGTGTCAGCAGCATGGCAATGCGAGAGAAACTCTCGACGAATCGTCTGTAGTATCCGGTCAATCCCAAGAAATTCTGGATCTCTTGAATTGATTTCGGCTGCTCCCAACTGGTGACAATCTCGATCTTTTGAGGGTCTATAGAAATACCTCTGCTAGACACCACGTGTCTCAGAAACTGACTGAGGATAGCCAAAAAACACACTTGCTGAATTTCGCATATAGACAATGTTGTCGAAGAGTCTCCAAGACTATGCGAAGATGTTGTGCATGTTCCTCCTCAGATCGCGAGTAGATTAAAATGTCATCGATGAAGACAACGAACTGATCTCGATACTCCAAAAAAACATGGTTCATCAAATCTATAAACACCGCTGGAGCATTGGTAAGCCCAAATAGCATTACCAAAAATTCATAATGTCCATATCTGGTACGGAATGTTGTCTTCTGAATATCAGATTCTTTGACTGCCAGCTGATGATATCTAGACCGCAGATCAATCTTCGAATATACTAATGTACCTCTGAGTTGATCAAATAAATCCTCAATCCAGGGTAAGGGGTACTTATTCCTGACGGTCACTGCATTCAGCTTTCTGTAATCGATGCATAACCTTAGAGTACCTTCCTTTTTCTTGACAAACAATATCAGAGAACCCAATGGAGATACACTAGGACGAATAAATCTCCTGTCCAATAACTCCTGGAGTTGGACCTTTTGCTTGTCCAACTCTTCGGTGTCATACGATAAGGAGCTTTCTATGCTGGTGCGGTCCTCAAAATCAGCTCAATAGCAAACTTCACTTGCCTTCGGGGAGGTGTGCTTGGTAGCTCATCAGGAAATACATCAGGATACTCTCGGACCACTAGAACGTCTGAAAGCTGGGAACTACTGCTGTCGTCAGTATTAATCAAAGACAGAAGAAATCCTTGACAGTCATGGGATAGCAGCTTCTGAGCCTGAATCGCAGAAATGATCAATATGTCGTCATCCCTGATGCAGTGAAATCCCACGAGGGTTGGTTCGGAGGTCGGAATGTGACCACCCTCGTCTGGCAATCAACCGTGGCATGATATGCAGACAATCAATCCATGCTAAGGATAATGTCGAACCCGACCATTTCCAATACTAATAAATCAACCATGAGTATCATATTGCCAAAATCTAACGGGCAACCTCTAACCTCCTGAGTGACGTCCAATGTATCACCGGACGGTAGAGAGACGGTAAGTCGTTGCGGTCTAAGGATAGGTAGTCTACCTATATCCCTCATAAAGGCACGAGAAATAAAGGAATGCGAGCTACCAGTATCTATCAGTATATCAGCGGATAATTCATAAAGTAAAATCATACCACGAAAAATGGATCTGTCGGCCCACTGCGCATCCTCTCTGGTAACCGCTTGAATACGTCCAATCTCTGGCCTACCATGCTCAGTGAATTAAATATCGGTGCCGAAACTTAACTTGGTAAGGGTCTACTACAATGCATTTCATTTGCTCCTAACCAAGATAGGTTTTCAATCCACTATCAGAATGTGACATTTCAAATGTCTGAGGTGCTAGTATTGGTCCCTAGCACAACTCTAAGTAGAGGAAGCCATTGAATTTTAGTGGTTGTACTAATCACCAACCCTAGACGTAGGAAGAGGAGGACTAGGCAAAGGAAGAGGAATCATATAACTCATGTAAGTGTGTTGTAGAGGAGGTAAGAAAGGGTAGGGAAAGAAAAGGAATGAATGGCGGAATCTAATACAAGAAGAAAATGATATTTTAGGAAGTCCGTCCAACCAGTTATCCTTGTGGAATAGTACAAGTACAAGCCCGTACTGAACAGACCCAAATGAATGCATGGTCCATTATTCTAGATTTATATCATACTGTGGGAGTGAGTACGGCGGGTACGGTCGAGGTAAGTACCTCTGAAACCGCGTAGACAAGAGCCTGACGTGCTCGCAGTACCATGTGGGGTCTGTCCCTGACCGACAGGCTCGACCTCAGCAGACATCTCTGGCGACTCTGTCTCTAGGGATTCCATCGTCCTCTTGCGTGGTCGTCCCACCCCGCATCTCGGCACAGGAACATGTTTAGATCTCATCATATCTGTTAAATTATTACCCAAGTATTATTACAAGTACTAAAATTATAAAATTAACGATCATACCTATTTGCCGTCTGGAGATGTCCCGTCGCTTCCAAGTCCCCAATTATGACCTTTCCTTGACGAGGTTAAATAATACCTCGGAATTCCGAAACATAAAAAATAATAGAAATCCGTATAAATCCGAAAATACATAGGTTAATCGAATAACCTAGGCTCTGATACCAAATAATAAATTGGTATCAGATTAACTCAAAAATCCATAACAGAAAAAAGGCATCCTAAACCTGCTCTGATACCAAAAATATTGTCACACCCTAGGGGAGTCCCTGCAAGAAGAAATTTCGGCAGCATCTCCCCTATACGGGTGACAATATGAAACTTCACTACAAGCCCTCAGGGCCACACATACCTCGGCCAACACGACCAGAACATATATAATGAAATAAACAAACACCCATGCAGTTTATATAATCTCAGCCTCTGGCTAACACAACCACGCAGTTTATTTCCAAACAGCCTCTAGCTGACACCACAATACAAAAGAAAGCAAAAACAACATCTAACTTACCTCTTCTGCCGACCGACAGGCGCATAGTAAAACACACCAAATAAAAATATACTAAGCAAGTAAAAATCCAACCATCACAATGTCTTAAGCAAAACCATACAATCCAAAGTGCAAAACCAATATAAGTCCGAAACAAATAGAAAACCACAACACTAATACATAAACTCTCATGACCAGGGGACTAGCAACTGGAACCTCCTGACAGCATCAACATGAAACAGTAATAATCAATGGGGTGAGTTCTGTTGGAACTCCAAGGTTGTTTTGATGTGATCAACAAGTTAAGTTGGGTCCTGTGTGTTTTTAACCTTGTGTCTAAGTGTGCAGGAGCTTAGGAGCACAGGTAGTCAAACAGAAGATACAGCTAGCAAGAAGGACGACACGCGGTGTATCCGAGGGACGAGGCGCTGTGGAAGAGTTCACCAGCGGACAAGAAGGAAGCGTGCAGTGGTTCCGAAGGATGAGAAGCCAGAGCGGAAGACTTCTCGAGGAGAAAGAGACATAGCTAGCGAGAAGGTCGGCACGGGGTGCAATCAAGGGACGAAGACTGTGGATGAGTACGCTGGTGGATGAGAAGGAAGCACGCAACGATTTCGAGGGATGAGAAGCCAGAGCGGAAGCCTGCTCAAGAAGACTGGAAGTTGGATTCGGGTGAGCCCTATTCCGGATGGCAGAGATCACCCAAGCGAGCGGAAGACTCGGTTTGAGGCGAACGGAGCCGGAGTAGAAGACCCGGACTGAAAAAAGTCAACGGGGTTGACTTTCCCAACCGGGGCGCTCGGAACCCTTCCGGGCTCCCAGAGTTGACTTTTTGACCAGATCGCGTCAATCGTGATTTGAACGTTGGGGATAAAGTTTTATCCCCCCTCGAGCGGTCGGAACCCATTCGGGGTACCCCGACCAAGGCTATAAATACAGCCTTGGTCCAGAAGCTTATAATCATCTCAGAAATTGTAATTCTAACACTTGTACGCTCAATCTCTATATTAGCTTCTTTCTTTTTGCGCTTTCATTGCTGTAAGAGGCTTCTCCGCCTGAAAGAGATATTCTAGTGTGTTCCACTCCTTGGATTAACAATCTCCCCGGTTGTAATCAAGTAAACATCTGGTGCCTCTTTCTTTTCTGTTTTAATTTATTGCTTTCTTAATTTATGCAAGTGTTAGTTTAAGAAAGATCGAGAAAGGTTCTTCTTTTGATTTGTTTACAGGCTATTCAACCCCCCTTCTAGCCGGTCGCCGCGATCCAACAAGTGGTATCAGAGCCAAGGCGCTTCAAGAGGACTAACCGCCGAATGAAGTAACGATATAATGGCCAGACCAAGCATCTACCCGCCGAAGTTCGAAGGGGAATTCGCTAGCTGAAAAAAGTGAATGCAGGTATTCTTTAAAACTGATTTTGACTTAATGTTAATTATGGAGTTCGATTTTACAGCACAAGAAGGTAAGGAGAAATACCATTGGACGAAGAAGGAGCAGGCTGACTATGTGGCAAACGGCAAAGCAGAGTACCATCTGCTAAGCGTTCTTCCGCCACAAGAAGTCAATTGAATCGGCAACTACGACTCTGTGAAGGAACTTTGGGAAAAGTTTCTTGAGCTACACGAAGGAATGTCCGAAGCAAAGCTCGTAAAACGATATTTACTCCGCAACCAGTTCACCAGCCTGCGACATGGGGAAAATGAGATAGTTGCGCATCTGCACTCAAGGACAAAGGAAATCATCACCAGACTTTCGAATCTCGGAGAGACGGTAAGTAACCGAGATTCGCTAAGGTATGCACTAATTCCTTTCCTAGAAATTCAAAATGAGTGTCACTAATAGATGCCTTTTATATTTCAAAAGACTTAGAAAAAATTATATTAGAATAATTCTTTTCTACATTTGAAGTGCATGAATCAAGATGTGCAGGTACGAAAGAGCCCAAGAACAACGTCGCCTCAAAGCATCGAGAGACGAACTTGAATCGGAGTCTTCTCTCGACGACGAGGAAATGGTGATGATGGTAAGACGGTTCAAGAAATTATGATAAGTCTAGAACTACTAACCATCCGCAGGGTAAAAAGAAAAGGATGATCTGCTGCTACCACTACGACGAAGAAGGGCACGTCAAGGACAACTGCCCCAAGCTAAAGAACAAGGACAAAGATAAAGGTAAGAAGCCTATTCAAAAATGCAAAGCATTAAAAGCGACATGGGATGATACGTCGTCTGAATCGGAAGTCGAAGCTTTCTCCGGACTTGCACTAATGGCAAGTCATCAAGACGACGACTGCGAGTCAAGCTCTTCCGAAATGAGCATTGATGAAGGGGAGCCACGTCGGAAGATAACAGTAATTCAGGGGGAGACACGGACAACGAGATCGACAAGGTAAGTCAGGTACGATCTCTTCCTCCCGATAAACTCTTTAAATTTGTTAAATTATTAACAAAATATTGCTACAAATTAGAAAAAGAAAATAAAGATTTAAAAGTAATACTAGCCAAATCTTGCCCTCTAGAAGATTTAGACAAATCAAAATTTTTGTCTAAATTAGAAAATGAAAAATTGAAATCAGAAAATAATAATTTGAAAATGCAAATAGATAGTCCAAAAAATCATGCATGTTCAAATAAAACATATTTTAAAAAATATAACAATTTAAATTGGTATTTTTGATATCATAAGGGACAGATTAGAATTATTTCAAAGAAAAATATCCCTAAGAAATTCCTAATTAATCCAGTAGGTCGGAACCTATATTGAGTTTCTAAGTCTTGTTAACTTGAATTTTTAATCGGATTTAGAGCTTTCAGCGAGAAAACTAGACATTAAAATTTCTCTATGAGGCTTGTCTAAAGATGTGGTTGTTGCTCTGATAACCAAGAAGGCCTATTGCCTCGCCATGACCTGGAAGCCAAAATATTGAAATAAAATGTTTAATTAACTTTCTGATAAAGCATTAAGATTAAAATTTAGTAATGTGTTACGCTTCCGCAAGTGTATGGATTCATCGTCAGTAATATAAAAGATTGTCGAACCACAGGGACTGTTGATTAAGCACTAGAGATATTGCAAAATACGTTATCTAGACAAACCTAAGATTGGTGAGAAAAGAGAATAAGAGAGAGAGAAGAGGAAAGTGAGAAGAGAGAGAAGAGAGAATTGATCTTGGAGGGAATGAGCTTCGGAAGATGGATTCTAGGATTTTGGTTTCATTATAATACTAGGAGATACTACATAGATTGCTTAGTTTCCATCCTCTATGTCAATGTTCTTGTAGGAAGTTAGATTGGCCAGTATTCCTAAGTATCATGTAGAGACGTTCCCTGTGAAATACTGTAATGGTTAACCCCCCTGTCACGAGGGCGCCTTGGTAGATCACTGGGATACATATCTAGTAAAGAACAATAAGGATAAGGGAGAGGTTCGGTACGGTTACCTACTTCCTTATGGAGGAATTGTCTCTCCTTTCAAGAGAATGTCCTAGACATCCGTGAACGGGTTACCCTTATCACTAGGTCCCCTCATGTATACGATCTAGAGCACTCTCTTTACGAGAGCAGCAGTTCCTAAGGGATTGTTTCTCCTTTTGAGGGAACGTCTTAGACGTCCGGAAAGGGTTACTCCTGTCACTAGGGTACCTTGGTCAATATGCTCTAAGGTATCCCCTTTGCAGGATCAACAATCCTCCACATCAATAAATCAAAGCATAGAAATATAAACATGTCACACAAGCATGAACAAGACATTGGCAAGTCATCGAATAGAAACAAGGTGAATCTACATAGTTCTACATCTCCATCGCATTACAAATACTCCCTAATCCTAGAAGAGGGCATCTACTCCATTGTGGGGGAAGAACAACCCCAGAACATAAAGACAAACATACTTACAACCCTAGAAGAAAAGGAAGAAGAGATGCTTGATGATTCCGATGTCTTGGGGATAATTCCTTGCTCCGGAGATGGACGGATCGTGAAGGGACGGCGGTGGATGAAGCTCTACGGCTTTCCCCGAGGGGAGGGACGAGATCCTGAACCAAAGATGTCTCAAAAAATAGGTTTCTTGACCCTTTTATAAGCTAGGGTATGGGCGCCGCACGGCCCGTGGCATGTCCGTGCAAGGTTGGCACGGCCACGCCCATCCTCTCTTCTGGCGAAGCCGCACGGCCGTGTCTTCCTTCTGCACTGGTCAAGTGGCACGGCCGTGCGATTCCACACGGCCATGCTCTTCCGCTGCTCTGGTTAAGTGGCATGGCCGTGCGATTCCGCACGGCCATGCGTTCCTGCTACACTGGCAACACCGCACACCCATGCAGAGTTGACACGGTCATGTGTCAAGGTCGTGTGTACTTTGTAGACCATTTTATCACATCTTAACGTGGGTTTATTGAGTTTAGGTCTTCATCAAAGTTGTAGATCTTGAGGTTAGCTACAATTCGGTATAAATAACAGCCCAAAACTCCAACGGATCACAAAGTTATGCCAGTTTTACTCTTGGTGTGCATTGCAGGATTTGACACGGCCATGTGCCAAAGTCGTGTCTCATAGAAACGAGCTTTAGACCTTCAAAACTTGGTTTTCTCTGGTTTAAGTCTTCATAAGAGTTGTAGATCTTGAAGTTATCTACATTTTTATATCTGGAACGGCTCATAACTCCAACCAAGTACAAAGATATGGTTATTTACTTTTGGTCAGCAGTGCTGGAGATCTCCACGGCCTTCACACAGCTTCAACACGCCCCCCACACGGCCTCCACATGGTCGTGTGGGTTCTACATGGACAAAACATGAAGAAAACTTAGTCTTCACCTGTCCGTGACACTCTGGAAGCTCTAGACTTCATGTAGGCTTCGTTTTTACTCCAAATCACGTCCTATCAATCAGAAAATACACAAAAGAACAGATCTCCGAACAAAAGAGTATTTATGATGAATATGTGCTAAAAGAGGTGAAATATACATGAATAAAGTAAGTGAATGTGAGTCAAAATATGTATAAATGATCATAAGATCTACGCACATCATAATGCTTTAAAAAAAATTGTTTAAACATTTTTTTAAATTTTTTTCCTTAGAATATTTTTTGCGTAAAACTTTTGCATAAAAGTTAAAAGTTTTTCTAAAATTTCTTCTTAAAATATCTACTTAGAAAAATTTTCAAAAAATTTTTGCAAAATTTCTTAAGAAAGAATTTTTTTTAAAAAATTCTCTTACTTAAAGCTTTACTTAGGATTTTTTCCTTAGAAAATTTTCTTACCTAAAAAGTTTTACTTAGAAATTGTTTAACTTAGAATATTTTTTGCTGAAAATTATTGCAAATTCTCTAACTTAGAATTTATTCAACTTAGAATTTCTTTTAAGAAAGTTAAAAAAAAATTAACCCTTACATTTTCTTCGGAACTCCATTTTTTTTGTGATCAAAGGGGGAGAAGGAAAAGTACAAGTCTAGGGGGAGGTAGACCAAAAGTTAAATTTTTTATCTTTTTGCACTTTATTGTAAAAATAGTTTGTTTATTTTTTTATGTCTATTTACCCTAGCTTAACTTGGGTTGCTCACATAAAAAGGGGAAGATTGTTGGAACCCCAAGGTTGTTTTGGTGTGATCAACAAGTTAAGTTAGGTCCTGTGTATTTTTAACCTTGTGTCTAAGTGTGCAGGAGCTTAGGAGCACAGGTAGTCGAACGGAAGACACAGCTAGCGAGAAGGACGGCACGCGGTGCATCCGAGGACGAGATGCTGCGGAAGAGTACACCGGCAGACGAGAAGGAAGCGTGCGGTGGTTCCGAGGGACGAGAAACCAGAGCAGAAGACTGCTCGAGGAGCAAGAGACGCAGCTAGCGAGAAGGTCGACACGGGGTGCGATCGAGGGACGAAGACTGCGGATGAGTACGCTAGCGGATGAGAAGGAAGCACGCAGCGATTCCGAGGGACGAGAAGCCGAAGCGGAAGCCTACTCGAGAAGATCGAAAGTTGGGTTCGGGTGAGCCCTATTCCGGATGGCAGAGATCACCCAAGCGAGCGGAAGACTCGGTCTGAGGTGAACGGAGCCGCAACGGAAGACCCGGGCTGAAAAAGTCAACGGGGTTGACTTTCCCAGCCGGGGCACCAGGAATTGTCCGGGGCACCCGGAACCCTCCGGGGCGCCCGGAATCCTTCCGAGCGCCCAGAGTTGACTTTTTGACCATATCGCGTCAATCGCGATCTGAACATTGGGGGATAAAGTTTTATCGCCCCAGGGTGCCCCAACCAAGGCTATAAATACAGTCGTGGTCCAGAAGCTTATAATCATCTCAGAAATTGTAATTTCAACACTTGTACGATCAATCTCTATATTAGCTTCTTTCTTTTTGCGCTTTCATTGCTGTAAGAGGCTTTTCCGCCTGAATGAGATATTCTAGTGCGTTCCACTCCTTGGATTAACAACCTCCCTGGTTGTAACCAAGTAAACATCTGGTGCCTCTTTCTTTTCTGTTTTAATTTATTGATTTCTCAATTTATGCAAGTGTTAGTTTAAGAAAGATCAAGAAAGGTTCTTCTTTTGATTTGTTTACAGGCTATTCAACCCCCCTTCTAGCCGACCACCGCGATCCAACAAGTTCAACAACTTAGCGGTATCGGGCTGACCTGCATAATAAGAAATAACTAATAGTAATAAATATGTGTACAGTCTCTTGGAGTAATGAAAAATGCAAAACTGTAAGAAAAGGAGAAGCTGTACTCACCAGGACCTCCTATCAGAATAATAAGATCGTCAGACCAAAAGTAACATGTCCCTGTATGCATGTCAAACATATGCATCCATCCAATATGCAGCATATAAAGTGCGGCAAATACAAGCAATAAATGCAATCATACATATGATGCAAATGACATGGTCACCCCTGACGCCAGCCAGCCATCTCACACACGATGGTGAGACCGAGTGGGTAGGGTTATGATAACTGTGCACTCTACCGTCACTGCTCCTGATGAGTGACCGAATAGACAGGATGCTGTCGAAGTACACATATCCTCCTACACTAAATCATAAGTGGGGGAGCTCAATGCTCTCATCTCCCTGAGCCAGTCCAGAGGAGGGATCCCTGACGTGCTACCATGCTGCGTCACGCTACCCATGATTGAACCAGCGGAGCACTGACAGAGTAAACTTCCACACACCCTGTCTGATATACCACTAACCCATGAGTGGTTGTGTGTGCAGATCCATGTAACTGGTGATGAGCTCAACAATAATGAGGCTACCAATCACACAGCATGCAATCATGCAAAATGGTGCATGACACTGAGCATGCAAATCCTGACCATATCTACCTCTATAAAACATGTACCAAAAATAAATGGATCAAATAAATAGATCTAGGTACACGGGTCATATATGGTAAATGTCTAGTCTGGTGTATCACATGGCATGGTATGTCACTACCTCTATGAGCATAAATAATCATGGCAATAATAATTCATAAATGCATAACAGATGAAAACATGCAACAGGTATCATGTAGTGGCATACCAAAGCAATGATAAACATAATTATTACTAAAGGCTATAACCTACTACGCATATCAACATGACATATCAAAAGAGATAAGTCAAGGTACCCGCCTTAAAAATGGAGATCGTATCCGAAATAGATCCCACGTCGAGACGCCGTCTCGAATCAAAGTCCTGTAATATCAAACATATAATTTTAGCTAATTCCAGCATGTATCAAATAGCTAAATCAAATTCTTATTTACTAGGAACCCTAATCCTTCCATTATATCTCGGTTAGCTACATAAAACGAGTTTAATCCGAACTTAGATTAGATCCATCATTTTAACCCTAATTAAATATAACTCACAAGTTAATTAGGGTTAGCTCCATTAACCCTAATTATTCCATTTAGATTTAAATCTATACTTAAATCAATTCTAATGGCAATTCATGTTTCATTCAACTACCAAAAACCTAAATCAACCTAATTTAAGTATCTTACCTCAAACTCACAGCCAGGGATGCTGCTATCGAAGAAGGGTAGATATTGGAAATTATGGCCGGAGTTGTGAGTCGCCCTCAAATGGTGATGCTCGGATCCACAGCCAACAACAACCTAAGTCCAGAACTCCCCGATCAACACAATTTAGATATCTGATACTAAAATCCCAAATTAGGGCAGAACTAAAGTGATAAAACTTACCAAATACCAACAACAATCCACTGTTGGTTCACGATCAAGGGGTGACTCGTGGTTGTGGATCGATCTGGCCAGCGACTACAGTGACACAACGTTACCCAAGGCTAGGGCACTGCTGTGATTCGGGACTAGGGAACAACATCGGTGCAGGGGAGATCGGCGGATCAACCCTAGCGACGATGATCAGGATCCACAATGAGAAGGTCGCACAGTAGCTTGCGCCTCATGGTCGGTGATCTACGGCGATGAAGAGGCAAAGAAGGAAGAGGGATCGGATCTAGGGCACCACTGGAAAGAGAGCTCAGGTGTCGGCGGAGGTGGATAGGCCGAGAGGAGGCATCAGGAGAAGGGCTCGACCGACAGTGGCTCGAGCGTCGCCGGCACTTGGGCAGGGAGAAGGTGGCTCTGCTCGACGATCCGAGGAAGAAAATAGAAGAGAAGAAGAAGAAACGGCGATCCTAGGGCTAGGGCCCGAACAACCAGCATCGAACCGTGAGGATCAGTGACGACGAGTATAGGAGGAGAAGGAGACGGGGCCGAGAAGAGGGCTAGGGCACGAAAGAAGGGGAAGAGGAGCAGGCTCGGGGAAGAGGAGGAGGAAACGGCAAAGGAAGAGGAAAGGGCTCGTGGCGGGGAAAAGAAAATAAAGGACAAAGAAAAGAAAAACAAAAGAAAAATAAAACTTTTCCTCGCTTAAATGGGGTAACCTAAACAGGCTTTCCAATGACCCAATATTTATCCCCGTAACCTACACCGTAACGACCTCCGAAAAATTTCCAGAAAATTTCTAAAAATTCTAGAAAATTTCATTAAGATATTTCGTTCATTTTTGATATTTTACAGTGACACACCTCGAAGCCCATATCTAAGATATAGCCTGGACTTTGAGGTTGACTTCTCTTTCGATAATTTCAATCTCTTCCCACATCTCTTTATTCTTACTGAAGATAGATCAACAATACCAAACCCCATCCATGAATTTCTTTCTTTGACTTTCATTGTTGCATGTTCTACTAATGTTCATCTCTTGAATTTTTCTATAGATACAATCAAATTGTTGATCCAAGAAATTTGTCCCCTCATCCATCAAAGATGCATCATCAATTAATACTGAAACTTTATAGGATAACCTTGAGTGTCTTGTCATCAAAAACCTTTTTGGATCATCGATTAAATTTTACTTCCCAAAAGCATATATTACTCCAATTGTTGCATCTCGTGTCCATCGTTTAAGTATATACTTATCAGGCAAATAAAATAATTGATTGATATGAAAATAAGCTAACATATGCCAGCATAGAATACCATCTAACTCAAATTTCATACAACTACAGGATATGTAGTCCCTCTATTAGTGATGTGTGAGCACTCTTGTTTTGGAAGAAGAACAACTTTGAAAATTCAGCACATGGTAAGCCACTGAGTCAACTAATGTAAATGCTTATTACATAATAACCATGACTATAACTCATTTCACTTTGAAACTCCAGCCATATCTTTTTTTTATAACTTAATCATTTGAATTTCCATTAACCAGTTTCTCTTAATCTTAGAATGCTCATTCATATCATTATGATCTACAACTAACTCATTGTGTCTTTGGTGTCTTAGTGCCCTATTGAAATAAGTGATAAAATCCATCAATGAGATCTTATTTGAGACATACCTCTTGAAAAATGAATGTGAGATTTTAGATCTCTAACTACTTGACATTCTAACACAAAATATATTCCTAAAATAAACTGGCGTCCACTTGTGTCCACGACAACCAATCTTTTTCTTCAAGTTAGCACACTTGATAACATCTTCCCATGACTTCTTAGATTCATCAGGTGTTATAGAATTTGCAATAACATTTTTTATGTTTTGATAGTGGTTTCAAAAAGTTAAAGGGTGTAATTTATCTAGAAATTTATTCAGTATATGTTACAAACAATATTGATACACTATTTGAAGGAAAACTTGTTCAATGGCTTTTGTTATAGCAAGATCTTGATTGATAATGATAACATTTGGTATACCTTTAGGCATGACTTCTATGAACTTCTTAAGCAACCAAACAAAAGACTCAATTTTTTCATCACTTAGAAACCCACAACCAAAAAGAATTGTCTATTAATGATGATTAACTCCTATAAATGGTATAAAAACCAACTCATACTTATTGGTGTTATATGTCATACCTATAGGACTGTAAAGTGCTAGAGGGGGTGAATAACGCAGTTGCTTTTTCATGTTTTTGAAAAACACGAAAATGCATAGAGGAAAAAAGAAAGAAAGAATCAAACGCTAACACAAGTTCATTTTATTTGATTCAGAGCCTTCGATGACTCATACGCAGTTGCTTTTTCATGTTTTTGAAAAACACGAAAATGCATAGAGGAAAAAAGAAAGAAAGAATCAAACGCTAACACAAGTTCATTTTATTTGATTCAGAGCCTTCGACGACTCATACTCAAAGGTCTGCACTCATTGAATGCTTTCGTTGGGTAATCACTATAAGCTTGAATAAGTTTACAAAATTAAAGTACAAGAAAAATTAACTAATGATACCGGCAATAGGAAGAATAATTGCTTGGGCATGTTGGTTGTCGGAGCAGCGTTTTAGTGTCGTAGGAGTCTTCTCGGAGCAGCGTGTGAGTACGAATGTCGGAGTTAATAATATATTGAAGCTTCTGGTTGAAGTTCTTTTTATAGGCCCTTTTCGAGCTCTCAGGCCACCCCGAGTGCCTCCAACGAGGCCTGGGACTTCGTTGACTTATCCACCTCCGTGCGCTTGGACCACCCTTGGGCATTTGGAGTGCTGACGCAACTGCATCTCGATGAAACTCTATCTCTGAAAATGTATCCATCTCTGGGCATTCAGACTGGTCCAGGTGCCTAGACTCTGACGTATATCGACTTATTAGAGTCTGTCATCTCAGCTAATCGCCTGCGTGGTTTAACCCCTTTCTAGGCACCTGGACCAATTCTAGGCACCTGGACTATGTTCAGGTGTTTGGAGCCCTTTTTCTAGCCATTTGATTTCCTACATCACAAGGTTAGCACAACCAAGTATAACCTATAAAACAGAGTTATCATAATATTATATAATATTATTAATTAGATCTTATCTTACCATGACCAGGATCTAGTCATGGTCTCAGCTCAGACTTCCAAAATGGCTCTAAGTTGGACCAGCACCTATAGTCCCATTGGGACTCATCCTCACTTATCACTCTCCTCTAGTAACTTACCTTCACCTACCATTTGCAGTCACTTGATTTTCCCCTTGACCCACCAAGTCTTCTTGCCAGTTGTAAGGTCTGTAGACCCAATTAGACTTTAACCAGTTGTCAGGTCCCGTAAATCTAGCTAGACTTTCTACCAGATATCATATCACACCTTGACCTATTTGGACATCATGCTAGTTATCAAGTCCTCAAACCTAATTAGGCTTCAGCTTAATGTTAGGTCCTCTAGACCCGTCAATCCCTACACACTCAATAAAAGTATCAGATAAACATAACATCAAACTTTAAATTATTTATCATTCATCAAAATCTGAGTTTGACCATTGGTGCCAACTACACCATCAGTATCAAATACAACTATATCACCAAATACACATACCCTTCTTGATACATGATCTATCCAAAAATATGTACTAAATTTGTTATCTGAATGAGTATCACAATCAAAGAAAAAACCTGAATTCTTCTCTTTCTCAGAGGCAAATAACTCAATCAGTGTTTCAACATCGATATCCTTCTGTTCATCCCTTAACTCTTTCTCAAAGTTTCTATATCTCTTTTTGCGCAACCTACATGCTCAAACTCTCCATACTCTATATCCAATAATTGGACTTGTTGACAAGTTGACACATTAGCCTCTGAAAATTGTTGACTCAATCTTTCTTTGCTATCGAAATAATATGATGTGAGCATAGAAATGCACCTTTAAAGGAGTCAAAAGTGGATGATTATGACTTTTAATGAAGTTAGTGAAAACCCAATTAGGTCCATTTTGTTCCTTCACTAATGAAATCTTTGACTTGCATCCAATTCTAACTTCGCCATGTTTTCTTGCCTTTTTAATTTTATCACCTTGTGTCTTCATATTCCATTGATCATATGTATGTCCTTCTTTAAAGCATATAATTTTTCCCATACTACTTCATTAGTTCTCTTATTTTTCTTGCTATTAGTTATTCTTGCACTAAATCCGGCTTCTCATGCATATTGATTATAGAACGAAAATGTCTCCTCCAGTGATGCAAATTTCCCAATTTTTGGTTTTCGATCATTATCAACTTAAGAAATGTATAGCTAATCATCACAGAGATTTTCTTCTATTAATGTAGAATGTCCGATTTAGAAAATCGAGCAGCAGTACAGGTGAGAGCACAATATCAGTTACTAGACAGCTATAAGTCGAGCAATAGTTTTCATGCTTGATTCTTGAAGCTCACTGCAATCAGAATCTCATCGAAAATGTAGTATGCCTGAAAATTTTTTTGTTCATGCAAGAAAGGAAAGAAGTCTATAGAGGTCCATGTGAATTACAAAATGGAGATGATAATAATAATAATAATAATGATACAAAATCTCAAAAAAAAAATATTTGTTTGTAATACTAGGTATGTTGGTGCTGTTTTTTAAAAACCAACACCAGCGTTCCATTAGGTCGATGTGGAATGTGGATTTGTTAGCACTTGAGCTTTCCCATTGCGAGATACAACCTATGTGATAAAGTACAATCAAGCAACAAAATTATTAAAGATCCAACTATGCCATTTTCATCTACACGATAGAAATTTACTAGTTTAAATTTCAACCTTAAAGTTTATTGTAGAGGAATAAAACCAGTAGAAATAGAAGTATTGCCAACTTTTACAACTACAGATACTTAAGGGAGCGATAATAGTGAGAAAGGGAATGAGCAACAACAATGAGGGATCCTCATAGAGGTGGCACGAGGGGCATGGGCTTTAGGGTTTAAGGAACCGAGGGGAAGAGTGGAGCAGAAGAGAGGTGAAAAGGTGGCAAGGGCTTTAGTTTTAGAGAATGATGGAGAATCAGGGCAAGCGAAGGAAGAGAAAGATAAAAAAAAAATCTATGTAAAGAGAGAAATTAAAAATTTTCACTCAATGCCACGTCAGGTGCCCATGTAGGATATCGGCCATGATCGCTCATATAAAGGTATGTAGGCTGACATTTATGTGTGTGTGTGTGTGTGTTATCTCACATCCCTTACCTCGTATGTCTCATGAGCACCTCAAAAAAAATTTATTTTGCAAAATATTTATGCTTAATATTATAATCCAACTCATAAACCCTAAAGGTAAAAAAAATCTAAATGACTTAACCACAAGCCAAAAAAAATCAACAAAAAAATTAAAAGAAGAAAATAAAAGTCTGGGTGACACAGGCATGCATGATGTGTACAATTTACAAGTGCACGACTGTCATCAAGTAATAAAAGATATCGATCATACGAGAACTAGATATAAGTACTAGAGATTACTCATAACGAATTAATTAAACGATTGATGGTTAAGAATCATGCACTAAAGTGGAGAGAAGTAAGATTGAGAGAAAGAGAGAGGGAGAGTGGGTTAAGAATTGGTTGAGGACCTTAGGTTGAAGGAAATGTTCTAGGAATTCAATTTCATTATGATGCTAATCAATGAACTAGGGATCACCAATTACCTATCCTCTATTCCTATGCACATGTAGGAAGGTTGATTCATTACTAATATTTTCCCGGGGTGGTCATGTCGGAGTACCATCTGTATTAACATCCGATGTTATCTAATGGAAGTGATTCCTATGAAGTCTGGTTAAAGGATTACCTTTGTCACTAGGGCCCCTTGTCATATATCCTCAAGAATACACAAAACACTTGATATCATGAATATAGAAATAACCCATTAAGCCTTATTCTACACATCCTTATAGAGAATTACTCCCCCTTTCGAGGCGATGCTCTAGATGTTTGGTTAAAGAGTTACCCTTGTCGCTAGGGCCCCCCGATCATATGATCTAGAGCATTCCCTCTACAAGGTGAACAAAACCACATAATCATTCAACTAAACATGTAAATTAAGCATAAATACATCACACACACATTAGATCGAATGAATACAAGGCATAAAAAATTTCATATGGAAAGAAAATTGGCAAATCCAAGAGTATGCATCAATCTCACATCATAATTACTCCCTTAATCATATAATAATAAGATATACTCCATACCAGGGGGAAAGAATCCAAAGACAATGAAATCATAAGCTCAAAACCTAATCTAAAAAGAAGAAGAGAGAAGAAGCTTATCCATGACATTGAGTCTTCTTCGAATCCAATCTCAAGCTTCCGGAGTCGAAGGAGATGATGAGAATAGCCCCCAATCTTTAATTGGAGTGTGAAGAAGACGTAAATCTAAACCAAGATGGATATCCCAAAGGGGAGAACCTTCCTCCTCAAGAAGGGGAAGAACTCCCTTTAAATAGAGCAGGGCACGGGCCAGGGCACGACCCGTGTCACGGGCATGCCCCAATGGCATGGCCAGACCTTGAAGCCATGTTGCCAAAGTGACATGGCCATGCCTTTTGGCATGGCCATGGTTTGATTTCGCATGGCTAGAAGTGGCACGACCGTGCCTTTTGCCACAGCTGTGCCTTTTGACATGGTCAGGGCTTGATCTGGTTCTGGTTGCTTAGCATGACCCTAGCTTGATTGGGTTCTGGTGAGCAAGCACGGCCATGCGAAACCACATAACTAGAAGTGGACTCTTCTCTAGATGGGCACCATCGTGCCCTTTGGCATGGTCGTGTGCTGTGGCCACAGACGAAGAGCCACGGTCGTGTGAAACCATACGACCAAAGCTTTGCTCTCTTCCTTTGTCTCTTTGAAGCATGTTTCAACATTGATTTCACTCCAAAAATACATCCTATTGACAGAAAACCAAATAAAAGTAGATCTCTGATAAAAAGAGTAATTATGCTGAAAATATGACAAATAAAAGTGAAAATGCATTGAGCATACGTAAGGAAAATAAGTGAATGTGCGTTAAAACATGCATAAAAATATATATATTCTATGCATATCAACGCACATGATAACTCATATATATATATATATATATATATATATATATATATATATATATATATATATATATATATATATATATATATATATATATATACAGAATTTCTCTGCTGCGGACCAAAACAAACGGACTACTATTGACTACCTTCGTGGCAAGTCTGTGTCATATTTTTTTATCTAAAAATATTGCCTACCTCACTCGCTCACGTGACTCATCGCCATAGAGACCCCCTTGTCGAGACAAACTGTCACAGGTGCGGTGAAGCTAGGGTTCCACTCTCCTGCAGAATCTCTTCGATCTAAAGCCCTAACCTGTGGAGTCGATCAGAAGCCTTAACTCACAATCCTCCGTCGCCTCACTTGTGATTCTCCTCACCGTAACCATCCTCATTGGCTCGTGATTCTCCTCACTACAACAGATTCTCACAAGTGCGACAAAACTAGGTTCCACTCCCCCATGGAACCTCCTTGCCCTCTCTTGCCGTAGAATCTCACAGTCTTCCTTGTGGCAGGCAAAATCTCGTAGTTGCCCTCATCCCTTCATTTCTAGTAAAAGCTCATTTTATGTATATCAGTTGGCATCTGTGTTATACTATCAGAATAAATCTGAATTTTTGTTTCCGATTGATCAAGAAATATATTTTTCTGCCTTCTGTTTAGACCTATATAGTGATGAACGGGATAGATCTCAGTACAAAATTTTTGTTGTTGTTGATTGGTAGATTTCTTTAGATCTTAGAGTATGCTAAAATTATGTTACGTCACCGCAAGTGTACGGTTACGTCGTCAGTAATAAAAGAATATCGAATCCATAGGGACTGGTTATAAGCACTAAAGATGTCTCAAAAGTGAATTAGCTAAACAATCGTGAAGAGATTATATGTCTTAAGAAACAACTAAAGATTAGAAGTCAAGATTAAATGTAGAAACTTAGTTTTGTGAAGGTTCTAGGAGATTTGGTTTCTTAGTGATACACATTAATGTAAAACGATCTAACAATCCTATCCTCAATTGAAATGTGTTTGCAAGAAGACACCGGTTATTTCCTGCAGAAAACATTGATCAAGGACTCATATCTAAACCTTAAGCAATCAAATAGTTATGATCCCTATAAAGCCCGTTTAATAGGGCAGCCCTGCCATGATGCCCCACGGTTATACAACATAGAAAAATCATCACTAATTAATCCACAATAAGATATAGAATTCAGCACATCAATACATCTTACTTCTTTGTAGATCCCTGCTTCATCCCCTCAAGGTAATCCCCTAAATGTCCATTTAATGGGGCAGCCCTGTCATGATGCCCCGCGGTAATACAATCTAGAGAATTCTTCTAAAAGATTCCACAAGAAATACAAACAATCAATCAAAAATGGTATTAGGGCATAAAACATAACAATTCATACAAGATTGATTGATACAAAATATAACAACATCCTTGAATCAAGAAGATGGCAAATCCATGAATCTTACATCAATTTACATCACTAATACTCCCTCCATCCTAGAACAAAGGAATCTACTCTATAGAAAATAGGAAAAGAATCGAAGAAGAGAGGATTGAAGACATTCCGATCCAAATCAAGAAAATAGAAAGGAACGCTTATCTCAATATGACAAGTGATCTCCGGAACCAATCCACTGCCCTTGGAGTCGAATCTTGGATGGAAAATGCCTCCTAATAGATGGAAATCGCGCCCAAGAACTGATCTCCCCAAGGGGAGAGCCTCCCCCTTCCAAAGAGGGGGAAACCCTTTATATAGAAGAGGGAAATTGGGTGCCACACAGCCCAGGACACGGTCATGTGAGATTCACACGGCCAGGGCACTCCTCCTCTCGGCTAAGGTCACATGACCGTGTGACCCTCACACGGCCATGCCATGTTCTGCTTCTGCCTGCTTACACAACCGTGCAAATCCACACGGCCTAGCTAATTTTTATCTCTGGAAGTGTTGCACGACCGTGTGGCACACACGGTCATGCCATTTTTTGGCTCTGGAAAGGTTGCATGGTTGTGTGGCACACACGGCCGTGTACTAGCTGGCTTGAAAAGGTGGCACGGTCGTGTAAGCTTCAGACGGCCAAGGCACTCTCCCTTGCTGTTGATGCTACACAGTCCTGTCATCACCACACGGCCAGGGCCACTCCCTTTTGCAAGGTCGTGTGGCACACATTGTCAAAGTCGTTTTCCTCCGTTTGATCGTAGAATTGTCTACGAACATCAATTCTTCTCTAAATTCGACTCCTGAAAGTATAAAACACACAAGAGCAGATCTTTGAACCAAGAAAAGTATTTATGTCAAAAGTAAAGTAAGGAGCATGAAAGTGCATAGCTAAAGCATGTATAAAATATAAGAATATGCGTCAAAACATGCTAAACAAGTGTATAAAATTTACGCACATCAAATTCTCTCTCTCATTTCTTAATAAATTGCAAGATTTTGTTGAATCCCTATTAGCTATTCCCATCATTTGAATTCAAAACTCTTTTTTCGTATTATCTACAATAATCCTAATTGTTTACTCAAAAGCCAACTGAACTGACTGTTGGAGCTAGTTTCGTGTAATTATTACTCTGTTTTGAAAATTAACTTTTTTCCTTTTTTTCTATTGTTGTTGCAAATTTCATCATATTGTCACAATAGTGTTTCTGTTTTTATTTCGCAATATCTACAATAAGTTATATTTTTTTATTTGTTTATCTAATTACTTATTGTCAATTATAATGTGAGGGCGTCTAAAAATGGAAGAAAATATAGTTGATGATCAAGAATACATTCCCTAAGTTACAGATGATCGAAAGTCAAAATTGGAATGGAATTCTCATCATTAGAGGAGTCATATTCATTTTATAACCAATATGTACAAGAAGCTAGATTTAATTCAAGGATATACACGAGAAAGAAAAAAAGATGATAAATGAAGTAACGTGGAAATAAATTGCATGCTTTAACGAAGGGCCTACATATCCAATGCGGTAGAATAAACATACAAAAGTTAATCAACTGAAAAAGGAAAGAGTTGTTGGTGCAACATCCCTCAGGTCAAGGTTGACCTGGTTGACCAAGCTGAGTCTTGGTTTGAGTTTAGATGTTTGACAATAAGATGTTAATTGAAGAAGAGTCAAGTAGGTCAAAGTTGACCGAATACTTGACAGGGAAGTCCTAACTGGGATGTTAGGCAAAAGGAAAATCCTGGTGAGTGAAGCCAGGTGAAAGACCTAGTGAGTGAAGCTAGGCAGATGGAAAACCCTGGTGAGTGAAGCCAGGTGAAAGACCTAGTGAGTGAAGCTAGGCAGATGGAAAACCCTGGTGAGTGAAGCCAGGTGAAAGACCTAGTGAGTGAAGCTAGGCAGATGGAAAACCCTAGTGAGTGAAGCTAGGTGAAAGTCCTAGTGAGTGAAGCCAGGCAAGGGAAAATCCAGATGGATCAAGGATGATCGGACATCTGGTGTTGGGAAGTCCAAGTAGGTCAAAGGATTGACTGGATACTTGGCACGAGGAAATATAGAAAAGTCCAAGTAGGTCAAGGGAGTGACCAGATACTTGGCATGACGAGAAAAGTTCAAGTGGGTCAAAGAATTGACCGGACACTTGGTGGGAAGTCCTGGCAGGTCAAGGGAGTGACCAGATGCTAGGCATGATGTACCAACAGGTCAAGGATGACCGGATGTTGGTTTGGGAGTCTTGGAACTTGGTTTTGGGCAAAAACCAAGTGCTGGATCGATCAGTGGATCGATCCAGGCTTTTCCCAGCGAACAGAAAGCCTCTGGATCGATCCGTGGATCGATCCAGATGTCCCAATCGATCAGTGGATCGATTGGGACGCGGCTGCTTCGCGCGATAAGCGCTGGATCGATCCGTGGATCGATCCAGGCGTTTTTCCTAGAGCACAGAGGCGCTCTGGATCGATCCGTGGATCGATCCAAAGCCTCCCCGATCGATTGGGAACATTTGAATCGATCGGGTTCCGACCGTTGGCGTCGATTTAAGCTGCAGGCATGCGATGGCTGCGGCATCTCTTCTTCGATTCACTCCAGATTTCTCGCCAGCTCCTCCACAGCACTCACAAAGCTCAGATCGCCAGTTCTTGAAGGATCTTGGAAGTTCTCCAAGTCAAGAGGCGGATCAAAGCCAAGAAGGGAAGCTAGGGTTAGGGTTTATACTCATTGTAAGCTTGTATTTCTTGTATCCTTTCCCTCTCTTCTTGTATTGAGTCTTGTAGGGCTTCTCCGCCCTTGGTAGTTACCATAAAGGAGAGTTTTATTAGTGGAGGGTGTGTGTGTGTTGGTGTGGATCCTTGGATTAGTCACCTCTTGTGAGGTGGATACCAAGTAAACCAACCGTGTTAGCGTTGTGTGATTATTTCTTTGTATTTCCGCTGCACATCTTTGAAGAAACAAGCAACGCCGAGCAACGAGCGAACGCGACGAGCTATTCCCCCCCCCCCCCCCCCTCTAGCTACTTTTAGTCCTAACAAGTGGTATCAGAGCGAGGCCGCTCTTCACCGGAATCATCGCCGGAAGGGTCAAGCATAACAAGAAAAGCTAGAGGGTGAAGAAGTTGGAGCAAATTCTTCAAGTTCAAGACTTTATCAAGCTCAACTTCAAGATGCAATTCCAAGATAGGCTTGGATTTGACACAAGGGTGGCTCCACCATACACCTCTACGAGTTTCGATTCTTGGAAATCAAGAATCGAAAATTTTCTTATGATGGAGATAGAGCAATGGTTTGCTCTAATGGAAGGCTTCAAGGCTCCAAGAAATTCAAAGGGCAAAGTTCTAAAGAAAAGTAAATGGAGCCCGGAGCAAGTCCAAAGGTGCGAGGCAAATGACAAAGTGACCAAGCTTTTGGTCAATTTATTGCCAAACACCATCCTTTGCAAAATTGGAGAGTTTGAAGATGCAAAGGAGCTATGGAGCAAATTGGCCAAGCTTCATGAAGAGATCCCCTCCACTGTACAAGATCATGAAGAATCCAGAGAGGGTGACTCTTTGGAGCAAGACTAAGAGGAGGACTCCGAGGTTGAGAGATGCTCAACCTCCGAAGAAGAGGAAATCCAAGAAGCTTCATCCTCAAGGGAATGCAACGAAGGGAACAAGGAGGGAGCATACTCCTTGTTTCATATTCAAGATGATGAAGCCTCCACCTCTAGGATTGAGGGGGAGCAATCCTTGGTGACGCCGGATCAAGAAGAAGGAGAAGTTTCTACATCCGGGTCAAGAGACGAAGAGGAGGAAGAAGATTCTACCTCCACAAGTCAAGAAAAATCAAATGGAGGAGAATCAAGGTCCGATCAAGAGGAAGCTTCTACCTCCGGATCCAAAGGAAAAGATGCCACCCCTACAAGCAAAGGTATAAATATTTCAATTAATAATAAAAATCATATTATATGCTTTGAGTGTAGGGAACATGGGCACTACAAGAGCAAGTGCCCTAAATTGGCCAAGAAGAAGGGCCAAGTGGTACAAAAAGGCAAGGTGAAGCCCAAGGAGATCATCCCCAACATAAAGAAGAGCAAGGAGCATATTATATGCTTCTCTTGCAATCAAAAGGGGCATTACCGAAGTCAATGCCCCAAGGGGAAGAAGGTGGTCAAGGCTCAAGGAGGCACTAGTCAAGGGGGAGCCTCCAAGGTAAAGAAGAAGGTATCTTTTATTGAGCCTACCTCTTTACATTATGGTAAAAAACATGATAGTTCAAATTTTTATCATTTTAATGCGATTTACCATAAGAATAGGAAGCATGAGGGCTTTAAGGAAAAGCATGTGGCCCTACATGCCAAAACTACTCAACCTAAGGTTAGGAAGGTAGATGGACACTTGGGCAAGAACACTAAGGATAATAGATACAAGCCCAAAAACAAAAATGCTCATGGGTGTAATGAAAAATCAAAATCTAAGGATTTAATGATAGAAAATCAAGTCTTGAGATCAAGACTTGATAAAATGGAAAAGACCCTAAAAAGGATGGAAAATATCCTAAAAGGGCAAAATGAGCATAACCTAGGTTTAGGGGTACAAAAGTCATCCAATGGCCATAGAGGTTTGGGATACAAACCCAAAGCTAAAAGGGGTGTGCCTAGTTATCATAGGGTTCCATATAGCTATGGAACAAACCCTAAGTCTAGAGGTCAAATCAAAGATACAAGGGAAGATATCCCTAGAAGTATCTTTGCAACCAAAGTGACTAAGAAAGTCACTAACAAGGTCACAAGGGAGGCTATCCCTAGAGTTGACCTAGAAAATGTGACCAAGGCTTCTAAGAAGCCCAACAAGGTCACTAGGAAGGTATCTAGGGAAGTTATCCCTAGTGAGTACCTAGAGCATCCAAGGAGCACCAATAGGTGTTGGGTTCCTAGGAGCATTTTCTCTACCCCATAAATGGGTTAGAGAGTGTCAACTCCAATTAGAAGGGTAGTTAACCTAACTTTGAGGAAATTGACACTCAAGGAGCATTTTCAAGGTTTTGTTAACCTTTGAAAATGAAATGGAATTATTATTTACTCCTTGAAAGAGTAAAATGTGCCTAATGGTGGAAGAATTGATTTTAGTCTTAAATGGCACATATTGGAAAATTCATAAGAACTACCAAGTTGAGATTTTGGTATGTTCTTAGGAAATTTAAGGCAATCCGGGCCTTAATTTAAAAGTGCTACTCTTGTGGAAAAATGAAATATGCCAACATTTGAGGATATGCTTACTTTCAATTGGCATACATTAATCAAGGGAATTAGAAATGCCAATTTAGGCTTTGGCATTTTCTTGAAGCACTTTAGGGCAATCTAGGTTTAAGTTGTAAGTTTAGCTAAGATTTTAAGGATACTTAGATAGTTAATCTAGGAATACTTTATTTATGCTAAATCTTGCCATGATTGTTTGCCCATCATATGCCATGACATCATGTCTATTTTTGCATTCATGTTTTATTATGCAAAATCCAAAAATATCATGTCATGACATTCATACATCATGTAGTTATAGGAATCTTTCTTTTGAAAGTTATTTTATTTTAATGTATGTCATAACATTATCATGCATTAGTTTATTTCCTTGTAATTAAGGACAAATGGCATTTAACAACAATTATTGACAAGTGACATCCTAGGTGGATGTCTAATATCTCTAGAATGCCTAGATAGATATGCATGATCCCTAGATTAGGGCAAAACCAAAATCTCACATCTCACAAGGACTATAAGGTGACTTGTACATGTTTTAGTGTACATTAGATACAAGTGAGATGTTAGGAAGATGAACAAAACTCAAGATGTTGATTTAGTGCATTCTTTTGAGTTTTAGGTTCATCAAAACACATAGTTATGTGTTTTCCCATCATTGGGAAAGCTAATGTACAAGTCATGTGCATTATGCCCAAGGAACATGATGGGATATTGGTCTTGAAAATGTTTTTAAATGTTTTTGGAAAACCTTGGTGAAGGCTGTCTTTTGAGAGTAATCACCATTGAATAGTTAGACACAAACTTGAAGAAAACACTAAAGTTTTTGCAAGTTTTCAAGTTTGTGTCAATCTTTGAAAATATGATGTATTTTCATAGAAAACTATTTTTCCATGATTAAGTATGCCCTAAATAATGTCTACACAAAATTTCATGATTTTTGGATTTTTGTAGAATTTTCTAGGGGTTTCTGAAGTTGACTGAAATGGAATTTCAGCAACTATCAGAGCTCCGATCGATCCATGGATCGATTGGAGTTTCTGAATCGATCCGTGGATCGATTCAGAAGGCAACTCTTGCGAGCAGAAGCTCGCTGGATCGATCAGCCGATCGATCCACACATCCTGAATCGATCAGTGGATCGATTCAAATAGGTTGAATCGATTGGAACCCAACTCCAATCGATCCAGGATGCTGATTTTGGCTGGGAAGGTCTGATTTCAGCACTCTAAACCTAATTGAGTCTAGGTAACCATTCCAAACCCCTAAAAATACATTTGTATACATAAAACGGGTGTTTTCGTGTGGAAAACAAGGATGGATTGGTTAAGGAAGGCTAAGTTGAAGTTTAGGTTGAGGTTTGTTTCAAATTTTGAATATTTGAACCTCAAAACTTCTAAATTTGGGTTTCCTAAAGGTTTAGGGATTCCAAGTCATTGTTGGTGCAATGACAGAAGTTACCACCATGTCTTTAGGGGGAGGGACTCTTTAAAGACATGAAAAAAAAAAAATTCTTGAACCTTGGAAGGTGGTTAACCTTCTTTTAAGGAAAATGCTCATGTATGAGCTTTTAAACTTGAAATGGGGAGTGGATATCCTCATTAGTTCAAGTGGGAACTCACGTGGTTAGAAAATGCTCAGGGTTGAGTATTTGTCTACAATGAGGGAGAAGTTAAGGATAAATGAAGGGTATGGGACCTTCTTTATCGTTTTAATCACAACGAGTGATGTTGTGAACAACGATGAGCAACTCTTCAGGGGGAGAGTCGTCAACAAATGGATTTGTTGATGTGTATCCAAAATAGGGGCATGAGTTGATGTATACCCAAAGATGGGTTGATGTGTGCCAATAGGGGGAGAATGAAAGGACCTATGAATGGGTGTAAGTTAGGCTTTCATTACCTAGAGGGAGTGTGCCCTCTTAGGGGGAGAATGAAGAGCTTAATTTATGTGTTCATTACCTAGTGGCATGAAGATTGAGGCTATGGGATTAGCCTAACTTACATGTGGTATTGTAAGTGTTATTGTGGTATTGTCAAACATCAAAAAGGGGGAGATTGTTGGTGCAACATCCCTCAGGTCAAGGTTGACCTGGTTGACCAAGCTGAGTCTTGGTTTGAGTTTAGATGTTTGACAATAAGATGTTAATTGAAGAAGAGTCAAGTAGGTCAAAGTTGACCGAATACTTGACAGGGAAGTCCTAACTGGGATGTTAGGCAAAAGGAAAATCCTGGTGAGTGAAGCCAGGTGAAAGACCTAGTGAGTGAAGCTAGGCAGATGGAAAACCCTAGTGAGTGAAGCCAGGTGAAAGACCTAGTGAGTGAAGCTAGGCAGATGGAAAACCCTGGTGAGTGAAGCCAGGTGAAAGACCTAGTGAGTGAAGCTAGGCAGATGGAAAACCCTGGTGAGTGAAGCCAGGTGAAAGACCTAGTGAGTGAAGCTAGGCAGATGGAAAACCCTAGTGAGTGAAGCTAGGTGAAAGTCCTGGTGAGTGAAGCCAGGCAAGGGAAAATCCAGATGGATCAAGGATGATCGGACATCTGGTGTTGGGAAGTCCAAGTAGGTCAAAGGATTGACTGGATACTTGGCACGAGGAAATATAGAAAAGTCCAAGTAGGTCAAGGGAGTGACCAGATACTTGGCATGACGAGAAAAGTTCAAGTGGGTCAAAGAATTGACCGGACACTTGGTGGGAAGTCCTGGCAGGTCAAGGGAGTGACCAGATGCTAGGCATGATGTACCAACAGGTCAAGGATGACCGGATGTTGGTTTGGGAGTCTTGGAACTTGGTTTTGGGCAAAAACCAAGTTCTGGATTGATCAGGGGATCGATCCAGGATCTGGATCGATCAGTGGATCGATCCAGGCTTTTCCCAGCGAACATAAAGCCTCTGGATCGATCCGTGGATCGATCCAGATGTCCCAATCGATCAGTGGATCGATTGGGACGCGGCTGCTTCGCGCGATAAGCGCTGGATCGATCCGTGGATCGATCCAGGCGTTTTTCCTAGAGCACAGAGGCGCTCTGGATCGATCCGTGGATCGATCCAAAGCCTCCCCGATCGATTGGGAACATTTGAATCGATCGGGTTCCGACCGTTGGCGTCGATTTAAGCTGCAGGCATGCGATGGCTGCGGCATCTCTTCTTCGATTCACTCCAGATTTCTCGCCAGCTCCTCCACAGCACTCACAAAGCTCAGATCGCCAGTTCTTGAAGGATCTTGGAAGTTCTCCAAGTCAAGAGGCGGATCAAAGCCAAGAAGGGAAGCTAGGGTTAGGGTTTATACTCATTGTAAGCTTGTATTTCTTGTATCCTTTCCCTCTCTTCTTGTATTGAGTCTTGTAGGGCTTCTCCGCCCTTGGTAGTTACCATAAAGGAGAGTTTTATTAGTGGAGGGTGTGTGTGTTGGTGTGGATCCTTGGATTAGTCACCTCTTGTGAGGTGGATACCAAGTAAACCAACCGTGTTAGCGTTGTGTGATTATTTCTTTGTATTTCCGCTGCACATCTTTGAAGAAACAAGCAACGCCGAGCAACGAGCGAACGCGACGAGCTATTCACCCCCCCCCCCCCTCTAGCTACTTTTGGTCCTAACAAGAGCATGTGGCTCGTGTTACTTCCTAGTCTCTCAATACCAAGCACATTGTATGAGAAAAGAAGGAAAAAAAAATCTCTCTCCCTTTCTCTCTCCTATCGATTTATACAACACAAATTTATTTTTTAAAAAAACCTTTAGATCACCACTAGGGAAACCTGAAAATAGTAATGGAGAGTATCTTTGGACTCCTTGAAATATTAAAAATCCACATGACTTGAAATGAGTGTAATCTGAGCTCTTTAAGTCAATTAGTGGGTTTCGACTAAAACTCACTAATTGACCTAGAGAACTCAGATTGTATCTATTTTAAGTCCTATGAGTTTTTGAGATTTCAAGGAGTCCAAATATATCCTCTATTAATATTTTCAAACTTTTCTAGTGGTGGTTCAAAGGTTTTGAAAAAAAAAATAAATTCAAGTCGATTTAGCCTGGTCTCCTAGAGACCAAGACCAAGTTAGGTATGGTCTCCCTATACCAGGACCAATATATGAGAAAAGGGGAAAAAAAATCTCTCCCCCCCCCCCCCTTCCTATTACCTATCAATTTATACAACTCGAATTTATTTTTTTTTCAAAACCCTTGGACCACCACTAGGAAAATCTAAAAACAATAATGGAAGGGATATTTGGACTCCTTGAAACCTCAAATGAGTATGTTTTTCTTGTAAAAGACTACAGGAAATGACCAAAGGGTGCATGCAGATTTGAGAGTTTATCAAAAGTCCCACCGTATTTTGATAATTACCAAAGGGCACACTAATTTATCTAGTCTCCCCGTTCTACCCTTCCTGTCAAGTTTTGTGGGCTTCAGGTTTCAAGGAATCTAAATATGCCCTCAATTACTGTTTTCAGACTTTTCTAGTGGTGGTCCAGAGGTTTTGCAAAAATAAATTAAAGTTGTATAAATCAACATGTGAGAGGAAGAGAGAGAGAGATATTTACTTTTCATGAGCGGAGAGAGGAGTGAGAGAGATGTTGAGGTTGTATGCATCCAAACCAAAGAATTAATTTTTATATTTAATCTTTTAAATGTCATTCAGATGTTTTGGAAGTATGAATTGAAACATGTAGTTGGCAAGAAGGTAAAATGAGAAGATCAGATAAATTAGTGCTTCATTTGGTAATTATCAAAGTATGGTGTGTTCTTTAGTAAATTCTCAAATTTGTATGTGTCCTTTGATCAATTCTCATAGACTTTTTACAAGAAAAACATACTCATCTAGTCATTATTTTACTAGGTAAATTAATTGTATCTATGAGAGAAAATAATATTTTTAAAAATTATATATTTTAAATAAAAAGAAAAACTTTAGGAGTTTTATAAGTACCTCAAGTTAATTTTGATGTGATCAACCGAGTTAAGTTAAGTCACGTTTCTTTTAATGTCTTATGTCTAAGTGTGCAGGAACTTAAGAACATAGGAAGTTGAGCGAAAGACGTGGCGAGTGAGAAGGATGGCACGAGAAATGAGTCAACAAGCTCGGTGCATCCGAGAGATGAAAAGTTATGGAAGAGTACACCAACGGACGAGAATGATGCGTGCGGAACATTTTAGGGATGAAAAACTAGGAGGAATCCTACTTGAGGAAAAGGTCGGAGTTGCTTCGGGTGAGCTCAATTCTGGATTATCGAAGCATCACCCAAGCAATTGGAAAGTGATTGGAGATGTTCATTCTTGGATGAACAATGCTTGGGGTAGAAGTCCTGGTGAGTGAAGCTAGGTAATGAAAGTCCTGGTGAGTGAAACTAGGCCCTAGTGAAGCTAAGTGGTAGAAGTCCTGGTGAGTGAAGCCAGACAATGGAAGTCCAAGTGAATGAACCTAGGCAACCCTATGGGAGGTAACCATATGTAATGAGAAGTCTTAGAGGAGTAAAACTCCAAGCATATATGATCAACTAGTTTCCGATCGACCGTACGTGGCCGACAGGACCAGCGAATTCTTAATACTACTAACATTGTTTTGCCTTACTATTTTATATCCATTATGCTAACTCGGTGTTGCAGGTAAGTCTTAGTAGATCAAGTTGATCATACACTAAGTAGACCAGATAAAGTCTAAACAGTTCTGGTGAACGAGATGTTTGGCAGGTAAGTGAGATAAGTCACTAGAGGAAAGTGACCCAGTGAGAACGAGTCCCAGTGGGACTGTAGGCGCTAGTCAACTTAGATCTATTTTGGAAGTCTAAGTTGAGACTATGACTAAATCCTAGCTTTGGGAAGACAGGATCTAATCAATAATCTAATTAAATTATGCTAACTCTATTTTGTAGGTTAAATATCTTTCTATTAGACTAACAAGCTTTTACAAAAGTAAAACAAAGTAAAGCCTCGGATGAACAGTGTTTGAGGTACCTCGGAGGGTTGAGGAGGCTCCTCGAAATCCCTGGAGTGCGCTGGAGGCGCCCTGGAGTGTGATGGAGACGCCTCGGAGTGCATTGGAAGTGCCTCGGAGTGCATTGGAAGGCATCCTAGTGCGGATAGAAAGCACAGTCTACGGAGATTATCGAGTCCGAAGCTTGGGGGATCATTTTTACAGCTGAAGGTGCCTTAGACAAGGCTGGAGGCACTTTCAACGCTCCATAAAAGCCTTGTTCGACCAGCCATCTACACAAAACTTCCGTAAGAGCTACTATTACCTTTTTGTTGCTACGTCTTCACACTGCTACCATGCTACTACTACATCTGACCACTGCCGGTAGACCGACATCAACACATAGGCTATCAACTTTGATAATCACATATTAGTAACTTTAAATTACTGTCATTTACTTTATTGCTAAGGCAGTATAGTCTGTTACACTGTCCTTCATTACTATTGTACTCGATTCACTCTTCCGATGATTTTGGAAAAGGTTTTTAGTTGATTTCCCATCGATACTATTCGAGAGATTGTGGGTCTTGGAGTAGGAGTTGATGAAAACTCCGAACCAAGTAAAAATACTTATGTTCTGTTATCTCTTGTTTCTTTTCATACTTAGCTTATTTTATTTTGATGCACTTTGATTTAAAAGATAAAGTTTTTAGAAATACATGTGATTTACCCTCCCTCTCACATGCACCAATCCTACACCTATGGCTCTGCAAAAGAGCTTTGGAAAAAAAAACTCCTAGAGCTTCATGAAGGGACCTCCGAAGCTAAGCTCGCAAGACGGAACTTAATCCGGAATCAACTAACGAACCTTCGACTGAAAGAAGGAGAGTCGGTCGCTCAACTACACGCCAAGCTGAAAGAGTTGATCACTGGACTCACAAATCTTGGAGAAATGGTAACGAATAGAGACTTCCTAAGGTATGCTCTTAATGCTTTCCCGAGGACCCTAGATTGAGCATCGATAATCGACTCCTACTACATCTCTAAGGATCTAGAGGTAAGTATGTTAAAAGCTTATTTTCTACATTAAAATTTTACGAATCTAGATGTACAGGACTTAAAAAGGAGCCGAGTCATAACATCGTCTTAAAAGCAAAAAGGGACGAATCAAACTTCGAAGCTTCTCTTGACGAAGAAGCTTTTCTAGTGAGAAAGTTTTCAAAACTTTTAAAAACTAGCAATTTTGACAAGGGACAGACAACAAAACCTTTTCGAAGTAAAAGGAAGGTTCGATGCTATAACTGCCAAGAAGAAGGACATATCAAAGATAACTACCTAAAGCTGAAAAATAAAGGAAAAGACAAAGGGGCAAACAAACCCAAGCACAAGAACCTGAAAGCAACGTGGGGCGAGTCCTCATCTGAGTCCGAGTTAGAAGAATGCATTGGGTTAGCATTGATGACGGATCACTAAAAAGACAATGAGAGCTCATCCGAAATAAGCATCGATGAAAGGGGAGATACATTGGAAGAAAACAGTGATGAAGAGGAAGCGCCAGACTACAAAAACAACACGGTAAGTGAGGTACATTTCTTACCTCCCGAAAAATTATATGAGTTCATAAAAATGATTTCTAGAAGTTCGTACAAATTAAAAACAAAGTATGTACTATTAAAAAGAGAAAATACTGAATTAAAAGTTACCTTAGTAAAATCATGTTTATTAGAAGATTATCATAAACTAAAAAATTAAAAATGATAAATTAAAACATCAAATAAAAACATTAGAGAAGAACTATAAATGTTCAAAGTTCAGAATTTTAGAAATTTTCAAAAACTTAATTTATATTTTAGATTTTATAATGGTCAAATTGAAAAAGTGACATGAAAATATATTTTAAAAAATTATCTTCTTAACCCAATAAATAGAAATTTATTTTAGATTTCTAAATTTATTCTAAACTATTAAATTATTTTTATATGCATGCTTAAATTTAATTTGCAATAATTATTAACATATTTGGTATAATTAATTATTTTATATATCTACTATTCATGTTTTTTATTAGAATTTTTTTATGCACAAATAGATTGTCTGTTAGTATAAAAATTTCCATAATTTTTTTGACTAATAATTAATTTTTATGAATTTTTGTTAAAAAATTAATTTTAAATTTAAAAATATTTCAAAAATTGATTTTTGAATAATCTAATTTTTTTGTGATGAAACATTATGTTCTCAATTGCTATAAAATATTTCAATATTTTTCAACCATTATCTAAATTATTATGAATTTTTTAATTAAAATAATATTTTTATAATTAAAAATTCTTGGAAAAATATTTTTGAAAAAAAAATAATTTTTTGATGGATAAATATTATATTTTATAAGCTCAAAAAAATCGTAACAATTTTAGATAACAAAATCTATTGTTGAGCCTTTAATTTAGAAAATATTCGTTTCTTCTCAAAAATATTTATTCTGATCGAAATGAAAATATATTTTTTGTAAAAAATTTTATTCTGGTCCCGAATGATTCTATTTAACATTTACAAATGTTTTCAAAAATTTTCATGACTTAAAAATAATTTTTAAATTATTTGTGGCAAATATAAGAAATATCTCTTAAAAATTATTATTTTCTGTGAAAAATTATTTCGGAAAAAATATAGAAATTTAGATATTATGCAAACAGACCCCTTAAAATTTTTGTCATATTTTTTATTATTATTTTTATTTTTTTCTTAATTTTTGATGTGATCCAATGAGGAGAATAACTACATGTTATGTTTAAGGGGAGGTTTCTGTTTAGTTGTCATACTTAGTTGCAATTTATCTGTCATTTATCTATCATATTTAAATTTTTAAAAACTTACTTGTTTGTTTATCCCTAATTTTAATTCAGGTTGATGTACATTAAAAAGGAGTAGATTGCAAATATCCCAAGTTGATTTTGATATTATCAACCGAGTTAAGTTAGGTTCTGTATCTTTTGATGTCTTATATCTAGGTGTGCAGAAACTTAGGAGTATAGAAAGTCGAGTGGTAGGCGCGACGAGTGAAAAGAATGGCACGGGAAATGAGTAGATTGGCTTGGTGCATCCAAGGAACAAAAAGCTAAGGAAGAGTACACCAACGAACGAAGAGGGCACGCGCAGAGCGTTTTAGGGACAAAAAACCGAGAGGAAGCCTGCTCAAGAAGAAGATCGAAATTGGATTCGGGTAAGCTCAATTTCGAATTATCAGAGCATCAACCAAGCGATTGAAGATGTTCATTCTCAGATGAACAATGCTCGAGGTGCGTCCAAGTGGATTGGAGGCACCCTCGTGCTTTTATTGGAGGCGCCCTAAAGGAAGTTGGAGGTGCCCTCACGCCTCTTGATGGAGGCGTCCTAATGAAGGCTAGAGGCGCCCTCACGCCTCTATTGGAAACGTCCTGGAGCTTCTATAGAGGCACCTCCAATGAACGACAGTCGTTGGCTAACCGTTGAAGAGCAGATAAATCTTTATTGACTTAGAGGTGCCCTGGATGGCTTTGCAAGCACTTCTAAGTAACAGTAACTTTTTCCAGGAGACTATAAAAAATCCCCTAAAGCTAGGAATTAATCAACATTCATTGTATTAATCTTCCTAGCTATTTATGAGATTTCAAAGACGGTAAGAGGTTACTCCTCCTTCACGAAAGAGATCTTTAGTAAATTTTCAACTATCTTAGATTAACAACCACCTATATTATAACTAAGTAAATTTCTTAACCTTCTTACTTTATCTCTTTTATTTTATGCAAATTATTTGTTAATTAATTGTGCATTCTTACTTAAAACAAAAATAAAAGATTCTTCTAATTTAGGCCTCACCAGACCTATAAGTTTAAATAAGTTCTATCAAAATCTTTATGCACAATTTACTCCTGAGACTATAAATTTAGAATACTAATTAGTAAACTTACAAATAAACTAAGAACAAGCAATTAATTAGTAATCATGAGTTCATAACAACTACGAGCTCTAGTCAATCGTAAGCCAACAATCATTGCAAGCTCAAGGTCAAGCGATGAAGTTGAGAGCTTGTTGCCAAGGAGAGATACATATAATGATTGTTCGGGGCTCTAGTCCAATCCTACTTAAAATATTTAAGGTTTAATCATTGTAGTTCTTTAATAGTACAATTAAATAAATATAATTACCTATATAAATTTTATTTAGCCCACTAAACTTTTAATTTCTGGATGCATCCCTACTTGCTACTAAGCTGTTATTGTAAATTTGTGATCAAGTCACAAGCTTGGCAAAAAATATGCTTAAGAGACAGTGACTTGAGAGTAAAAGGAAGGAAACATTCATTTTTTACATGAATTTCCTTTGATTTTTTTTGGTGGATTAAAATCTAGTCCAAATCAAGATGTGGGTGAATTACAAATCCATCCTTCCCTTAATCTTTTTAGATATTATAAACAAATGAATCCTCCCAAGTAATTCTATCTCTCCACCCATCTCTAAATTTATCATTCTTACTAAATCATGTGATACATCTAATTGCTTAACTAAGAAGTTAAAAATAAAATAAAATTAATTAAAGATTACTCACATATAAAACAAATATATATTTTGGACACAATAAAAAATCATTGAACCAATCACAATAAATATAGATAGATAGATAGATATCTTCACAGGGTACGTAAAACATCCACCACAAGAATCACACCAACCTCTCTGTAGCCATCATACCTAATTTCAATAGTTTGCACTTCATGATAAATATTGCTTGCTTTATGTTTCCCCAACTTTTCCTCACTTTTGATTTGTTTTTTTCTTGGCTTTTCTTAGTGGTTAACCCACCTATTCCTCTTTATTTTCCCCTTTTGCCTCCACCTGTTCTTCCCCATAATTGAAGAAGCTAAGTGCTGAAAAAAAAAGCTAAAATGAAACCTCTTCTGTATCATTATAAATAGCCTCCAAAACCATCATGAGAAGGTCCATGCAAAATCACAATCTAAGCATTTGCATGCTCTAAGATCCATTGAAGTTTACATAAATTTTGTCTCTCCTTTTTTGTTGTGATCTCGTAGTGCTTCTCTGTGTTTTTCTAGTTTATGTAAGGCATACCTGGAGAAGATGAAGAACAAGGCTGCCATTTTCTTCAGGAAAATAGCAACTGCACTCATGGCAATCATGAGAAGCAAGTCCATGAAGAGCAGCAAGCTCATCATGTTCAGACTGCTGCGAAACAAGAAGGTCCTGATGAGTGCACTGTTCAACAAGTTGCAATCAGTAATAGGTGATCAACAAGTTTTGCTTATGGATGATGTAGCAAAAGAGGAAGTGTCAGTGCTGGATTTCGTCGAAGACGATGATGATTATCCAGACCTGAGGCACTCTTTGTTTGAACTGAATGATGATACTGGAGGGTCAGTGACGGATTGGGTCAGAAACGGCAGAGAAGATGATGAGTCAGAGGTCAATCTTGAGGATGAGATTGACCAAGTGGCTGACATGTTTATCAGGAGGTTTCACAGGCAGATGAGGTTGGAGGAGGAGTCCATCAGCTGGTACTAATCAAGAAGGTTTTCATAAATAACTGAGCTAGTTGGATTGATCAGAAGAAAAAACAGTTTATCTTCTGCTTGTGGTTTTGGTTTTTGTTGGTAGCTCTTAGAGATTTGATGTGTGTATACACTTTGCAAGAAAGAAATCTTCTAAATCTGAATGTTTTTATAACAAGTTGAAATTTAACTATAATATCATATTTGAACAGGAGACAAGATTTTACTTGCGTTTACACTGTCAGAAAAACTAAGTAGCCACACAACAGAAGGCCCTTTAGATTTTCTCGAATAAATATAGCTTATTGGAATGCACTTAGAAACTACCTATGTCACAAAGGATCGGCATACATGTCGGAAATCGCCTTTGTGAAATAAGCCTTTGCCTGAGGTCTCTTGATCTACAGAGACCAGTATGTGTCATTAAGGATACTCTTGTTAATCAACTAGCATGCAAAGAAGATCAACACCTAACCTTGAATGTTGGAGTAAGGAGCCCATTTTCCAGAGTAAATGGTTCTAAAACTAATGTGACAGCTTTCACAAATTCAAAACCTCTCAACTGGTGAAACATAGTAATTTGTGAGCAGATTATTAAGATCTTCAGATATATATTGTTAATAGGCAAAAAGAAATTGTTGCCTGAGCTTGTTTTCCTATTGCATCCATCTCAGCAAGGACTGCAGCTTTCGTCCTCTGATCATTGCAGAGTTTTCCCAAATCTTCATACTGAAAAGAAAGAAGAGAAAGTAAACTGACGACCTAAATTCTAAATAATTATTAGTTTTCATTGAGAAGCATAACTTTGAAAGTTAATTTTAACAAACAATTTGTTTAGCAGCCATGCACCTTTATTCTCTCAGATTCAGCCCATGTTTTTAATACGTCTTGATCGACTGATATTACAGCAACTAAGGAGTCCTTTAAGCTATCGCCTGTAGGTAACAAGACCTACTGTAAGGTAACAGAAAGGAACGTGTAAACCCAAAGTTAATGATAGGTTAATACTCGAGAAAATTACCATAAACAAAGCACTGAGAGACGAATTTACAATTGGCGTAGACATTCTCTATCTTCTCGGGAGCAACGTACTCTCCTTGGGCCAATTTGAAGATGTTCTTTTTCCTGTTGTATCCACATCATATACTGATATTGAAGATGTAAAATCAATATTAATTAAGAAGTTATTTAAACACGGGTGACACAAACATAAACATGCTTCCTGTAATAAGATAATAGCACCGTGTGATATGTGGTTTAATGCTAGCACTGTCCTTGTTCAGCCTTTGCATGAAGGATCATGCCTCCAGCAACAAAATGTACTGGTGAAGTGATCCTTCCAAACTAAAACCATTGCACTGTAGATATCAAAAACTCAGACGGCAGCTATTCAACCTGCGATCATCTGTCTGAAGTTGAATGTGTCCAAAATTAGCATCATTGTATCCTATTATTTACTTGTTGGTGACCTTAATCCCACTACAACAGCCCTCTGCTTGAAGATTTCTTTAGATATCTTAAGATTCTTGAAGTAGGATTTCAGGCATTGATTGACACACTTGAACTAACTATCAAACAATTTCTAAAAGGTGGCACCATATAGGGCGGTTGCTTAATCATCAAACAATTTCTTTAAGTTACCTGTCTATTATTTTCAAGCGTCCTCCAGGTAACCACAAGCCAATGTCTCCAGTATGCAGCCATCCATCATCGTCAATTACTTCTTTCCTGCTTAATTAATTGACTTTTAATGTAATTTAGATCTGACATCAGTTCTATGAAAGTAAAGAAGAAAAAAAGATAGAAGCTGATCAAATTACGTTTGCACATCATCTTTGTAATACCCTCGAAAGACGATAGGACCCCTTACACAAATTTCTCCACGAGGATAAGGTTTATCATCAGATGTGTAACTCATTTCAGGAACATCTGCGAGCTTGATCTCTGGAGAAGACCACCAAAACAAGAAAGAGCCAAAAGAACAATACTCAATGTTTCAAAACTAAAGAAAAACACCAAAGTTAATTTACTGATGCAGAGTTTGAGCCTGCTATGATCAACTGACAACCAAAAAATATTTGAGAAAGAGACAATCTAAGCTGACATGAGTGCTGGAAACTCTCAAATTAACATCAAAGAACTCGAATATGGGAAATTAAGAATAATTATGACAAATGATGCCATTGTCTCGTAACTTAACCAGATTTGCAAAAACATTAGAGGGAGGGCTTACCACAAGCAGGGCTTGGGGATCCAACATGGCCAGTTAACGTGTCACCCTCGTCCATTACGCTTATGACACAAGATGTTTCTGTCATTCCATAACCTTCAATAACTTGACCACCAAAGCATCTGAAAGATTACTTAATCATTTTGGTGAATAACTACTGATAAGTTTAGACAGAAAAGTGTAGGTTGGACTCCTACTTATCTAGTCATATTAGACCGCACAGTCTACTCTAGCCTGCCCACTCACACATACTGAGAATGTTTTTCGATACAGAAGAACAGACTTAAGGTTTCAGGAAAGGGTAAACAATCAACTCGCAACAAGCAAATTTAGCAGCTTGTGAAAAATGCATTTTCTGAATTTGGAACTTACACTCTCAGGAAGTCCATGACATCTCTTGACAATGGAGATGCACCTGAAGTCATAAACCGCACCCTTCCACCAAGTCTTTCTCTTATTTTGTTAAATACTAATCTATCCCACATTGGAGATGGCTTCTTTCCTGGAGTAGAACACTAATATCACTAGTTCATTCTTAGAAAACAAAGATGAAGATCAATAATTACATGTTCAAAAAAAATGAAAAAACAAAAAAAAAGGGATTGTGATGCATGAGATGGTGAACCAAATTAAGGTCTTCCATAACCAAAAAAACATAAAAAAAGAAAACCAAATCACTAGTATTTTCAATATTTCCATTGCTTTAAGGTAGTTTGCGAAGGGTCATGTTGTATCATTCATTGGGTCAGCAATTTTAAGCATAGTTTGTTAAGAATATTTTAACAAATGAATTTATCTATTGTATTAATGTTTGACATATTCGATTACTAGCAGAATTTGTTCAAGTATCGTCAAGAAAATGATTCAGCTTGTACATGTTATCTAAATCAGACCACAAAGTTACCATTTGTTATTGCATCCATAGTGCTACTGTATGCAGCATTAAACAGCCGCTCTCTCAAGCCACCTGATGCCTTCACGGCATTTGTGATTCTGCAAGGAAAGATCAGCTGAAGCAGTCAAGAATGGCGTTTGGCAACTACTTATGTCGACGAAGAAAATGACATACCCATCGCATATTCTGTTGTATAGACGAGGTACACTACAAAATATTGTGGGTCTTAGAGCTGCCATATCATCCATCAACTTCATAATATCCTGCAAAAATAAAACCCAAGAGTCAAGATCTCTAAACTTCACAATATTGTGAGTCTTAGAGCTGCCATAGCATCTATCATATCTTCTATTGTATTCACATATGCTAGCTTTACTACAACAACAACCAAGCCTATCCCTCTAGGCAGGTTTGGCTATATGGATCCTTCTATGCCATTATACTCTATCCCCTATTGGATTAAACCAAATTCAAGAATCAAATTACAAATTGATTTCAAATGTCTCTTCTACTTCTATAAGAAGCAAAGTCCAATGTCATCTCAAGTACCTCTTCATGGATTCATAATCTTATTAGTTAATGAATTTAATGTTTTTAATGCCTTTTTGATCTTCATGTCATCCAAAAATGTATAAATAAGGATGAAGTGTTAAGTTTTTTATGATAGTGGCAGCAAAAAGAAATCCACTACAAAGAAATCCAATTTGCTTCATAATCTTCTCCTTTTTCCTGAAATTCCTTGCTTCAGTTCCTTGCCCTTCTTTTTCTTCATTCAATCTGGTATAAGAGCCTTGGTTCTGAAACTGAGGTACTTTACAACTCTGGACTTCAACATGTGCTAAACTCCATCTTTTGGTTGCTTCTAGTTTAACTATTGAAGCAAACAAAATGGACAACAATATTGTTTCCCTTATACCTCGGTTCAATGGTGAAAATTTTGAAAGTTGGAGTACTCTTATGAAACTATTTTCTTAAATCTCAAGACTTATGGAGTGTTGTTGAAGGAGTAAATCTACCAGAGATGAAGGCCATTTGACTGAAGCACAAAAAAATATTCTAAAGAACAAGAAACGAAAGGATAGAAAGGCTCTTTTTCAAATTTATCAAGCACTTGAAGTTCCAGTTTATGAAAGAATATCAAAAGCAACCAATGCTCAAAGAGCATGGGAGATTCTACAAACGACTTATTCCGGCCAAGATCAAGTAAAAAGGTTCACTTACAATCTCTAAGAGCAAAATTTGAGAAGCTAGAGATGAAAGACAATGAAAAAGTCTTAGAATACTTCACATGAACCAGTTCTATTATAAATCAAATGGTATCAAATGGAGAAATCATTGAGACCCAAAGGGTGGTGGAGAAAATTTTGCAAAGCCTACCAAGCAAATTTGATCATGTGGTAGTCACTCTAGAATAATCACAAGATCTTCCATTAATGTCCATAGAAAGCTTGCAGGGAAGATTGGAAGCTCATGAGATTAGAATCCTTCAACAAAGTCCTCTTATTTCTTCTCAAAATCAAGCTTTGAAATCCCAGTTCACATCCATAGGAGGTCGTGGCTCTTATCATGGACGGAAGAGGTCGGAATCAGGGAAGAGATGGAAGACATTCTCACCAATATTCACAAGAACAGTGGAACAAAGAGTCTAAAAAGGAGGAGATACAATTTTCGTACAACTATCAAGAGAAAGAGGATGTGATAATTACAAAGTACGAAACCTTATATTGAATATCATTATTGTCCTAAGCCAAGACACAAAATAAATGATTGTTGGGAAAAATATCCGTAGAAAAAACGTATAGTTGACTTAGTACATGAAAATGAAGTTCAAAATTTGGAAACTTTATTAATTGCTTGTGATGGAAATGTTAAGAATATTTGGTATCTGGATAGCGGTGCAAGTCGGCATATGACCGGAAAAACAAGCTTATTTTCAACTATTGTCGAAGCTAACTATGGGTAGGTAACTATTGGAGATGCTAAATCCTACAAAATTGAAGGAGTAGGAGAAATCAATTTCAAGACAAAGTCTGGAAAAGTTGAAAAGATGTTTGAGATATTCTATGTTCCTGGTTTACGAAGTAATCTCCTTAGTGTTGGCCATCTTTTAAAAAAAAGTTTTGATATTCGCTTTGCTGGTAAATTTTGCACCATGAAGAAGAAAAATTAAGATGTTGCAAAGATTGGTTTGGGTTCAAATAATTTGTTTCCTCTCAAACTTGATATTATAAATGTTACCTTCTATCTTACAGCTAATGAAGAAATTTTTAAGTTATTGCATGACAAATTTGGGCACCTAAATTTTCAGAGCTTGAAAGAATTATCAAGCAAAAATATTGTTCAAGGACTACCGAAAATTGATAGTATAAATGAAGAATCTCAGCTTGGAAAAACAACACCAAGAGTCATTCCTATCTAAATCTAAGTAGGAACGACATTCACCATTGGAATTTGTCCACACTAATATGTGTGGACCCATGCGAGTACCATCTCTTGGAGGTAACTCGTACTTGTTATTATTTATTGATGATTACACCAGAAAAACTTGGATATATTTGGTTAGAAAAATTGGAAGCTCTCTCTCGCTTTAAAGTTTTCAAAACCCCAAGTAGAAAAATTTTGTGGTTGTCAAATAAAAAATTTGAGACGTGATTGCGGAGATGAATTTTTATCTTCTTTATTTAAAGAATTTTGTCAAAACCATGGCATTAGACATGAATTGTCAACTTGTTATTCGCCACAACAAAATGGTATCGTAGTGCAAAAAAATAAGACAATCATGGATATGGTCAGATGTATGTTGAAGAAGAATAATATGCTAGTTGAATTCTAGGCTGAAGCAGCATCATGTGTCGTCTATCTAATCAACAAATCACCTAAAGAAGGTTACAGAATTATACTCCAAATGAGGCCTAGTATGGAAAGAAACCAAATGTTCATCATTTAAAAACTTTTGGTTGCCTTGCATATGCCCATATTCCAGATTCTTTCAAAACTAAACTTGATGACAAGTATGAAAAGTGCATCTTCATTGGTTATAGTGAAAAGAGCAAAGCTTACAAACTTTATAATCCAAAAACAAAAAGGATTGTGATTAGCAGGGATGTCTATTTAGATGAAAAGGCTATTTATATTTTTTTTCAAAATTGACAGGTTTATCAAATTGGTAATTTCTTGACTTTGATGAGAACTCTCCTTTAAACCTGATAATCCTGAAAGTAGTAAATCTCCATTATCGTCATTGCAAAGAAAAACAAGGAGTCTAAGTGACATTTATAATGAGACTGAAGAGGTAAATATGACAAATCAAGTCTTTTTTGCATTCTTTGCAGGAGAAGATCCAATCACATGTGAAGAAGCATCAAAAGAGAAAAAATGGGTCCATACCATGAATGAAGAAATAAACTCTATCGAGAAGAATGGTACATGGGAGCTCACTACTTTATGATCACACAAAACTCCAATTGGAGTGAAACGAGTCTTCAAGACCAAAACCAATCTAGATGGCTCCATCAATAGATATAAAGCAAGATTGGTTGCAAAGGGATACAAGCAGGAAGAAGGTGAAGATTTTAATGAGATATTTTCTCTTGTTTCAGACTTGATACAGTTCAATTAATTATTGCTCTTGCTACTCAAAATGATTGGAAATTATTTCAAATAAACGTCAAATCAGCCTTTTTAAATGGTTTTCTTCAAGAAGAAATTTATATCGAATAGCCACTTAGTTTTGTGAAAATAGGTGATAAGGACAAAGTATATAAGCTCAGAAAGGCTCTCTATGGTTTGAAGCAATCACCTTGTGCATAGTATGACCGAATGAATGATTATTTTATTAAATATAATTTTCAAAGATGTACTTTTGAGCATACACTTTATATCAAACAAAATTCTGAAAGTGGTTTTATGCTTATGAGTCTTTATGTTGACGACCTTATTTTCACAAGAAATAATATGGAGATATTGGTAGAATTTAAGAACTCTATGATGAGTGAGTTCAAAATGACAGATTTGAGTGAGTTGCATCATTTTTTCGGCATTAATATTCAACAATCAAGAAAAGAAATTTTTATCTCACAAGAATATTATGTAACTCAAATTCTTAAAAAGTTCAAGATGGAACATGCAAACCAATCTCAACTCCTTGCATCACAAGTTTGAAACTAAGTAAGATTGGTGAAGGAAAGATGGTGAATCCAACTATGTTTCATAGCTTGGTTGGGAGCCTGATGTATCTTACTGCCACTAGACCTATCATGTTCACAGTAAGTTTGATTAGCAAATTTATGGAAAAACCTTATTCGAATCATTGGGAAGCTACAAAATGGTTCTTTGATATATGAAAAGAACCATTGATTATGGCATTTTCTACAAAGCACATGTGCCCATCAAACTTGTTGGTTATACAGATAACAATCTTAGAGAAAGTATTGATGATTCTCGAAGTACCTCTGGCTATATTTTCAACCTTGGAAGTGGGACAATCTCTTGGTGTTCAAAGAAGCAACCAATTGTCGCACTTTCAACTTCCGAAGTAGAATATATAGCAGCTTCTTCAGTAGGATGTCAAACTTTATGGTTAAGAGTTCTTGAAAATGTAAAATGCAAGCAAAAAGATCCAACAATATTATATTGTGATAATAGTTTCACAATTGCTATCTCAAAGGACCCAGTACTACATGGAAGAACAAAGCACATCGGCTTGCAATTTCATTTCCTAAGAGAACTTGTTAATGAAGGTGAAATCAACCTAGAGTATTGTCCTAGCAATGAACAACTTGTTAATATTTTTACAAAGCCGCTTGGAGGATCTATATTTTCAAGGAATCTTACAGCTCTAGGAGTAAGAAGCATATTTTGTTTACGGGAGGCATTGTTGGATTAAACCGAATTCAAGAATCAAATTACAAATTAATTTCAAATGTCTCTTCTACTTCTACAAGAAGCAAAGTCCAATTTCATCTCAAGTACCTCTTTATGGATTCATGAATCTTATTAGTTAATGAATCTAATGTCTTGTTGATTTTTATGTCATCCAGAAATGTATAAATAAGGATGAAGTGTTAAGTTTTTTTATGATAGTGATAGCAAAAAGAAAACCAATTTGCTTCATAATCTTCTTTTTCCTTAAATTACTTGCTTCAGTTCCTTGACCTTCTTTTTCTTCCTTCATTTCCTACTATATCATCATTTATATTTAAATAAATTTTATTTTATTTTATTGTTGTTAACCAAGTCTTTTTTTATCTTCCTCATTTCATATGGACATTTGTCATAGTTTCAAATCGCCTAACGGGAGCATTTATTAGTCGTCTAAATATACTATCTTAAAAGTGTCTCCTAGAGTTTTCCATCAATAGGTGCAACCCCAACTTTCTCTCTAATATTTTCATTTATTATCCTGTCTATCCTCGTGTGTCCACACATCTACCTTAACATTCTCATATCTACAACTCTCATCATCTACTCATGTACTCGCGTCATAGCACAACATTCAGCTCCATATAATATAACAGCTCTAACCTCCATATTGTAAAACCTTTTTTTATGTCTTAGAGGTACTTTACTATCACAAAGAACATCTGTCGCTCTCCAACACTTCAACCATCCCGTTTATATTCTATGTAAAAGATCTCTCTCAATCCCTTCATCCTTTTGCAAAAATGATCATAAATACTTAAAACTCTCAGCTATAGACAATTCGTCATCTCCTATTTTAAAAACTATCTCATTATGTCTAATATTGTTAAACTTAAATTTCATGTAAAATACCGGAAAATAGGCGAATTTTAATAAGGGAATTTTCTGGAATTTTCTGGAATTTTTGGAAATTTTTCGGGAATTTTTCAGAGCTCGTACGGATAAGTTCACGGGGATAAAAATGGGACCGGGAAAAAGTCTGTTTATGCTACCCATGTAAGGAAAAGTTTATTTTCTTTTTTCTTTTCCTAATTCTTTTTCTTTTTCTTATTTTTCGTTTTTTTCCCGTGTCCTCACCCAAATCTCGCCGAGTCTTTTTCTTCCCCGCGCCTTCTCCCCCTCACGGCGAATTTGCCCTAACCGCAACCGCAAGAAGGCGGTTTCCTCACTTCCTTGTCGTGCCCTAGCCGTGCGCCACCGACGCCTCCTTCTCACTGCCGCGCCTCCGACAGTCGTTCGTCCCCGCCGTACACCGCGATCTCGACGCCACTGTGCGCCCCTCAACGCCGGCGTCTCCTCGCTGGCACTCAGGCACAACCGAGCAGAGGTCTTCCTCTACCCGACGCCGACATCTCTCCTTTTCCTCCCGAGCCGAACACCGACGCCTCTGCCTTAGCCATCTCGCGCCGCCACCACAGCTGGTCACCGCGACTCCTCTTGTGGGCTCGTGACACAGCCGACTCCCTGCTGCCGGTGCCCTATTTTGGGTTCACAGTCAGCCGAGCTCTCCTCACAGCAGTGCCGCAGACCTCCATCTCGTGTGCCCTAGGTTTGGATTGTGCCGCCGCTGAGTTTGCTTCGCCGACGCTGTGCCCTAACATTTTCGCTCTGTACCCTAGCTTTGATTGGAATTGGGTTGTTTTTGGTTGATTTTGGATTTTTTTATTTTTCTTGATTTGTGGTCAGTGAAGTAATCAGCAAGGAGTTTGGGTTTGTGGATGATTTTGGGTTCCGGCAGCTATCCCATTTAGCAGCCTACTTAATTGTCAACAGCAACACACTGCGACCGGGAATCAAGAAACTACACGATGTGAATTGAGGTAAGGTTTAGGGTTTTGATCTTGTGGTAGATTATTGCTAGTGTGTTAGTAATAATTATTGATTTAGGTTTAGAAGTTGTATAACGGTGTAGTTGGGGTTAATGAAACTAACCCTAACTGGTCAGTGGATTAGAAATTAGTTTAGCTATTTGTTTATAATTAAATTAGCTAAACTGTGCGATTTAACACAGGACTTTGACCTGATAGGATTAGACCTTTATTTCGGAGGCGGGTACTTTTGACCTATTGTCTTTGATATGCTTAGTAATGAAAATAATATGTTGCATTAATTGTGTTTCCTATTTGTTTCGGTTAATCACTGCCCAACACATGTTACCTGTTTGATTGATTGTTTGATTTCATTTCGTATTGATCTTGTACCGATCTATCATGCTCATGGGTAGTGATATAACCATGTTTTACCATGTCAGGACCTAGGTTTGATACCTTATTTGATCAGTATACCTTGATATGATTTATTCACTATGGTGCCCATTGTTATATGTCCAGAGGTTGGTTTAGTATATTACCATGCTTAGTGACATGCACCATTTGCATGTTGTGCGATAGATTGCTCCATTATTGTTGAGCACTTTGCAGTTTCATCACATTGCTCCGTTGTGGCTTCATGGGTAGCGTGACACGGTAGTAATGACGTCGGTTTGACTCTTCGGTGCTCCGTTGATCCGCTCGGGGTAGTGTGTGTGACGTGTAGCGTTAGAGATTCCTCCGTCGTGTGTCTTAGGGAAATGAGGCGTTCGCTCCCCATTTATGATTTGGGGTAGAAGTGCGTATGTACTCAGCATCTCGTCCACTCGATCACTCGTGAGTAGTGTTGCAGAGTGCACGGTCGTCATCACCCTACCCACTGGTCCCACTTTTGTTGTGAGTTGGTTGACTGGCGTCAGGGGTGACCTAGACGCGTCGTATCATGATGCATTTATTGTTGTGATTGTGATTGATGCATTTATATGCTGCGTATTGTTTGGATACTATGTTTGGCATCTGAGTTCTATACCACTCGGATGTTTGTCCTTATACTCGAGTCTGGTTAGTCTGATTCCTCCTGTCTTCTTGGTTACATTTACCTTTATTTTTATCAGGAAACTGATTAGTGCTAGGTCTTATTTCTTTACTTTGCGTATCAATTGTACTGTGAGTGTTGGACTCACCCGCCTCCATTATCGTTATTTTCGGGTTGATCTTTGTCGGGAGGGAGTTCGATCGCTAGTCCCACGACGTAGTCTAGATCTCTGGACCTCGATGGTTTATATATCGTTTAGTTTTGTTTTGCATTTATTGATTATGTGTGGACTTGGTTTGTTTGGATACTTGGTTGTTGTATGGATTTTGTGATGATGATGGATTTTTATTCGATGTGTTTTTTTACTACGTGCCTGCCTGACGGAAGAGGTAGGAGATCGGTTTTGAGCTTCTGAGTGTAGTTGAGTAGGGTGGTTTTGAGTCGAGTATTACTACTTTGTTTGATTATATATAGCTGCGTGGTGATGTTTTATTTTGTTGTTATTATTCCAGCTGTGTGGCTGAGGTATTTATGAGATGTAGAAAAGTTTCAGATTGTCCGTACCGTGGAGATCTTTCGAAATTTTCTCGGACGGGGACTCCTGGGCGTGACAATTTAGTGGTATCGAGCCAGTTTACGATCTTTTGTTTCGTATTTTGGATGTTTGGGATAATCTGATACCAATTTATTTACTTGTATCCTTATACTGGCGTTACTTGTTGGATTTTTGTATTTTGGATTTTTGGGATTTATCTGATACCAATTTATTTGGTATCGAGCGGGTTATGATACCGCTTTTGGGGGTTTCGGAGATTTATCGGATACCTGTTGTTGGTATTCCGGATATTTGGGTTAGCCAAGTTTGCAAGTCAAACGGGCATTTTCGATTTTCGATATGGTGATGTTTGAATTTCGTTTGGATTTATTTGGATTTTCGCGATTTTCTTATTCGGAAATTGGACAACGATGGAACATCTCCAGACGGCATATAGGTATGATGTTTATTTTATGATAGTTATGACATGTATTAGTACTTTATCTTTAGTACCTGTCTGGTTGCTGTAACCCATATTACATGTGATGGGATAATCATTGAGCATGGTTGACCTTATTAGAGATCAAGGATTATAGTCTCTGGTGATTTTTCATATTATACCATCAGTAGTTTTAACTTCTGTTGCTACTAGAAGGGATGGAGGCACATACCAGCCTCTGCTATTGTTAGCTGGCTAATGGATGATACCTACATATTCCTGTTGACTTAGCCAGTAGAGTTTTTATACTCATATCTTTTGGATATTAAGGTACCCGATACGATGAAAAATTGATCATTGGGGAGTTAGCAAGTTTGATCATTGTTGAGAATGGTTTGAGGTTGAGGGATATTGTGAGATCAGATATTGTGATATATTGATTTCTAATGGTTTGTGAGAGTAAATGTTATGTGGTTGTCTGATGATCTATTACTGGATATTTGTTTTGATGGTGACATAGTGAGTGTCAACTATTTTGATGATCTATTATTTGGGGTTGTCGTTGATGGTGACATAGTGAGTGTCATGTATGAGGTTCACAGGTTTGATTGGTGATCAGATTATAAATCGGGTGCTAGAGAGTTTACGGTTTGGTGTGCCTATGAATTTTAATAAATCTGATTAGTTGTGGTTAGATAACAGGATGATAAAATTGTTATTTGTTTCCTTTGATATTGGACTATGTGGATAAATAATGAATTGACCCATGAACTGATTTAGTTATTGGACAATTTATTTAGGGTCAAGTTGTTATTTGCTCTGGTGTCTATAAGGGTGGATTCCTTCGGATAGTTCTGTATGGAGTATGGATAAATGAATTGGTAGGATTTTTGTTGTGCTGCCTTTGGTTGTCATAGTTGAAAATTTTTCTGGGTCGGCTGAGTGGATACATGTATGGAACATGATATCTGGTTGATTATGATTGGATTGGTTGTGAAAAAAAAAAAAATTGATCATATAACTCTATATGAAAGATTAGTAATGGTTTCAGATATTGAGGATATAAATTTGATTGAAGTGTTAAATGTAATCAATTTTTCGTCAATGTCAAGGTTGGATGAAAATGGTTGAGTATTATGTTGGATTTGGATAACATAGAAGGTAAAATATGGAATGTCAGGTTGATTGGATTAAATATGCTGATTAGGTGTATCTATGTGGTGTATACTTGTTCAGTTATGATTTTTGTGGGTGTCTAGTAGATTATACCTTAGTGGTTAGGTATTCATGTCTGGTTGTATTGGAGGTATTTGTCAGTTAAAAACTATGTTGTGGAATGTGCACATATGTTTGAGTGTTTTATTGGATGTATCTTATCGATTTAATCTAAGTTGTGATATGTGCAGATGTATTCGGTGTAATATTTGAGGTATCTTATTGATTATATTTGATTTGTGGATGCGCTTGTGTCTATTAGGTTTTGTTGGAAGTATTACGTTGATTATACTCTTGGTATAGGTATATATATGTGTGAGGTTATTTGAGGTGTATTGTTGATTATACCTATGTTGATATATGCACACGGGTTTGATAGGTATTGTTGGAGGTATCACACTGATTTATACCTGTGATATGAGTGTGTTTGGTGTGTACAAATTGGAGGATTATGTCGATCATACATATGTTGTGTGTGCAGGTGTACCAGGTGTATGGTGGGTAGCATCATGATGATTCTACCTATGTTGAATGTAGAATGCTGAGTGTCTACATTATGTTATTGGTTGTATAACCCTGTCAACTAATTCTCCTATTAGTGGGTGACCAATCCACTAGGATGATGATAGAGTTGACTATGGATTTGATTTGTTTACTAGGTTGTTTATACCTTTGGCTGCCCACAGTGATATGTGGTTGAGTGATCTCGTGCAGCCTCTAATTGGATAGTTAGGTGCCTTGGACACTTATGGATCGTTTGTGGTGGAGCGGAGTTCCCACATATACATATTTTGGATTGCTTGTAGCGGAACATTGCTCCCATATCTATTGCAGATACATGTTATAGACTATTTGTAGTGGAGTGTTACTCCTACATATTGAGGATTTCATATGTGGTATTTTCTGTGATGGAGCGTTGCTCTCACACTGGAGGATCTATGCTTAGATGATTTATATCGTTGATGATCATATTTCAGACTTATTGTTAAGGATCTTATGGTTAGAAATGTCTGTGATATGGACATTATGTGTCATGATTTTACCATTAGGGTTTGGGAAGCCTTAGAGGTTTCCAGAGACTTGATGATTTTGGTATTTCCAGGATGTTTGGATCGGTTTCCATTGTTTTTGTTGACGGTGTTGTGATCTATTTCGGATCCACGGTGAGTTACGCACTTCATCTTTGTATAGTTCTAGAGATGCTTCGATGGAAACGTCTAGTTGTGAAGATCAGTAGTGCGTATTTTAGTTGTCTTCTGTGAGATGTTTGAGACACACGGGCATCAGTAGGAGTATACCGTGGTTCCACAGGAGATTGAGGTTGTTACCGTTGGGAGTAGACGGAGTCTATAGAAGAGGCTCGCAACTTTCTCTGTTTGGCTCGATATTCCTGAGATACGTTGAGGGTTTCTCACGGATTGCTATGTTACTTACACGCCTGACCAGGAAAGGCGTGAAGTTCACTTGGACTGAGGATGGCAAGACCAGCTTCTAGGAGCTGAAGCGGAGACTAGTGTTGGTTCCGATTTTGAATTTTTACCTTCTGGAGAGGACGGATATGTCCTCTACACCGACGCATCTATTCAGGGTTTGAGCGCTGTTCTGATGCAGCACGATAGAGTAGTCTCCTATGCTTCTCGTCGGTTGAAAGAGCAGGAGAAGAACTGCCCTGTACATGATCTGGGCAAGTCGCCATTATTTTTGCCATGAAGATTTGGCGACATCGTTAGTACGACATTACATTTGAATTCTCATTGACCATAAGAGTCTCAAGTATCTGGTCACTCGGAAGGAACTCAATCTCCGAGAGAGGAGATGGATGGAGTTCTCGAAGGATTACGATTGTTTCATTAGCTACCACTTTGGGAAAGCTAATATGGTTGCCGATGCACTCAACAGGAAGTCAAGAGGGATTTTAGCTTGCCACCGCGTTGTGGTAACAGACTGGATTTAGGAATTCTCCGAAATGAGTCTTGAGGAGCAGTGATGGACAGAGCAGGGTATTCTGGTTACCATGGTTGCTCAGTCGTCGATCAGGACGAGGATCCGAGAGCCCTAGGCTGCTGATCAGTATTTGCAGTTTATTTGCAGTCAGATAGCTTCCGGGTAGCAGACCGAGTTCACACGAGACGAGGAGGGTGTTATACACTTCCGGGGCAGATTATGCGTACTTCAGTCTCATCCGGTCTTATAGGAGTTACTTCCGGAGGCTCATCGCTCATGATTTGCTGTCCACCCAGGCGGTACCCGTGTGTACCAAGATTTGAGGTGTTTCTATTGGTGGAACGACATGAAGGAAGACATCGCGGATTTTGTAGCTAGATGTCTTGTCTGTCAACAAGTGAAGGCCGAGCACCAGAGACCTGCTGGCTTACTTTAGCAGATTCCTATTCCTGGGTGGAAATGAGAACTCATTACTATGGACTTTGTGGTAGGTTTGTCGAGGACACGACGAGACCATGACGCGATTTGGGTAATCGTTGATCGATTAACCAAATCCGCGTACTCGTTAGCGATTCGGAGAACTGATCCCCTGGATCGATTGGCAGATCTGTATTGCCGGGAGATCATCAGGCTACATGGTGTTCCGTTGAGTATCATTTCGGATAGAGATCCACGGTTTACGTCTCGTTTCTGGCAGAGTCTGCAGCAGGCCTTGGGCACACAGCTCCGTTTCAGTACAGCTTTCCATCCACAGACAGATGGACAGTCAGAGCGGACCATTCAGACGTTAGAGGACCTGCTGAGGTCATGTGTTATGGATTTCGGAGGCAGTTGGGAGGATCATCTGCCGTTGGTAGAGTTTGCCTACAACAATAGCTTTCATTCGGCTATCCAGATGGCACCGTTTGAGGCGTTGTATGGTAGACCTTGTCGGACACCCGTCCTTTGGGATGAGGTTGGAGAGGCCCAGCTGTTGGGACCTCATAGAGTTCAGCAGGATGCAGAGTTGGTCCGTACAATCAGACGGAGGATGTCAGAGGCGCAGAACCGCCAGAAGAGTTACGCTGATCGGAGACGTAGACCACTAGAGTTCTCTGTTGGTGACCATGTATTTCTGCGAGTTTCACTCACGAAATGGGTGAAGAGATTTGACCTCAGAGGTAAGCTAGCTCCGCGGTACATTGGTCCTTTCGAGATCTTGGAGAGGATCGGAGCAGTAGCTTACCGACCCACCGTCCGCCGGCGTTCACGATGTATTCCACGATCTTTGCGGAGATACGTGCAGGCCCGACGCATGTGTTGGCGGATATCGATTCGATTCGGCTGACATTACATGAGGAGGTTCCAGTCGATTCTCGACCAGAAAGAGCGTCAGTTGCGGAACAAAACTATCCGGCTGGTTAAAGTCGGATGGCAGCATCATTCGGACGAGGAGGCTACTTGGGAGCTCGAGGACACTATCCGAGCTCGATATCCCCATCTTTTCACTGGAGGTATGTGATTTAGTTTACCGTTCAGCATTTATACTTTATATCTGTTGTTGGTACTTGCTGATGGTAGATAACGAAATTTGGGAACCAAATTTTTAATTAGTGGGGGAGAATGTAAAATATCGGAAAATAGGCGAATATTAATAAGGGAATTTTCTGGAATTTTTGGAAATTTTTCGGGAATTTTTCAGAGCTCGTACGGATAAGTTCACGGGGATAAAAACGGGACCGGGAAAAAGCCTGTTTATGCTACCCATTTAAGTAAAGAAAAGTTTATTTTCTTTTTTCTTTTCCTAATTCTTTTTCTTTTTCTTATTTTTCGTTTTTTTCCCGTGTCCTCACCCAAATCTCGCCGAGTCTTCTTCTTCCCCGCGCCTTCTCCCCCTCACGGCGAATTTGCCCTAACCGCAACCGCAAGGAGGCGGTTTCCTCACTTCCTTGCCGTGCGCCGCCGACGCCTCCTTCTCACTGCCGCGCCTCCGACAGTCGTTCGTCCCCGCCGTACACCGCGATCTCGACGCCACTGTGCGCCCCTCAACGCCGGCGTCTCCTCGCTGGCACTCAGGCACAGCCGAGCAGAGGTCTTCCTCTACCCGACGCCGACATCTCTCCTTTTCCTCCCGAGCCGAACACCGACGCCTCTGCCTTAGCCATCTTGCGCCGCCACCACAGCCGGTCACCGCGACTCTTGTGGGCTCGTGACACAGCCGACTCCCTGCTGCCGGTGCCCTATTTTGGGTTCACAGTCAGCCGAGCTCTCCTCACAGCAGTGCCGCAGACCTCCATCTCGTGTGCCCTAGGTTTGGATTGTGCCGCCGCTGAGTTTGCTTCGCCGACGCTGTGCCCTAACATTTTCACCGGCCACAGGTTCGATCCATCACAGATTGTAGGCTCTGTACCCTAGCTTTGATTGGAATTGGGTTGTTTTTGGTTGATTTTGGATTTTTTTTATTTTTCTTGATTTGTGGTCAGTGAAGTAATCAGTAAGGAGTTTGGGTTTGTGGATGATTTTGGGTTCCGGCAACTATCCCATTTAGCAGCCTACTTAATTGTCAACAGCAACACACTGCGACCGGGAATCAAGAAACTACAGGCTGTGAATTGAGGTAAGGTTTAGGGTTTTGATCTTGTGGTAGATTATTGCTAGTGTGTTAGTAATAATTATTGATTTAGGTTTAGAAGTTGTATAACGGTGTAGTTGGGGTTAATGAAACTAACCCTAACTGGTCAGTGGATTAGAAATTAGTTTAGCTATTTGTTTATAATTAAATTTGATACCGCAGGACTTTGACGCGAAACGAGTATCTCGGAGTCGGTATTGGACCTTTCTTTTATCGGAGGCGGGTACTTTTGACTTATTGTCTTTGATATGCTTAGTAATGAAATAATATGTTGCATTAATTGTGTTTCCTATTTGTTTCGGTTAATCACTGCCCAACACATGTTACCTGTTTGATTGATTGTTTGATTTCATTTCGTATTGATCTTGTACCGATCTATCATGCTCATGGGTAGTGATATAACCATGTTTTACCATGTCAGGACCTAGGTTTGATACCTTATTTGATCAGTATACCTTGATATGATTTATTCACTATGGTGCCCATTGTTATATGTCCAGAGGTTGGTTTAGTATATTACCATGCTTAGTGACATGCACCATTTGCATGATCGCATGCTGTGCGATAGATTGCTCCATTATTGTTGAGCACTTTGTCAGTTTTCATCACTGTTCGGTGCTCCGTTGTGACGCTCATGGGTAGCGTGACACGGTGTAATAGCATCGGTTTGACTCTTCGGTGCTCCGTTGATCCGCTCGGGGGTAGTGTGGCAGCGTGTAGCGTTAGAGATTCCTCCCGTCATGGTGTCTGGGAAATGAGAGCATTCGCTCCCCATTTATGATTTGGGGTAGATGCGTATGTACTCCGACGATCCGTCCTCGATCACTCATCGGGAGTAGTGTTGCGAGTGCAGGTCGTCGCGTACCCACTTGGTCCCACTTTTGTTGTGAGTTGGTTGTCCGTCGAGGTGACCATGACATTGGCATCATATGCATGATGCATTTATTGTTTGTGATTGTGATTGCTGCAGTTATATGCTGCATATTGTTTGGATACCTATGTTTGACATGCATACAGGATTCCTATACCACTCAGACTGTTTGTCCTTATACTCAGATCCTGGTTAGTACAGATTCACTCCTGTCTTCTTCGGTTGCATTTACCTTTATTTTTATCAGGAGACTGTACGCATGATTAGTGCTAGGTGCTATTTCTTTACTTTACATATCAATTGTACCTGCTGAGTGCTGGACTCACCCCGCCTCCATTGTCGTTATTTTCAGGTTGATGCTGTCAGGAGGGAGTTCCAGTCGCTAGTCCCCACAGCACGTAGTGCTAGATCTCTGCAGACCTCGATGGTTTATATATCGTTTAGTTTTGTTTTGCATTTATTGATTATGTGTGGACTTGGTTTGTTTGGATACTTGGTTGTTGTATGGATTTTTGTGATGATGATGGATTTTTATTCGATGTGTTTTTTTTACTACGTGCCTGCCTGGACAGCAGAAGAGGTGAGTTCGTCGGTTTTGAGCTTTACGAGAGTAGTTGAGTAGGGTGGTTTTTGAGTCAGAGTATTACTACTTTGTTTGATTATATATAACTGCGTGGTGATGTTTTATTTTGTTGTTATTATTCCAGCCGTCTGTGGCTGAGGTATTTGTGAGATGTAGAAAAGTTTCAGATTATCCACCGTACAGGGGAGATGTTGCCGAAATTTTCTCGGACAGGGACTTCTCTGGGGCGTGACATTTCATATATTCTATTTTTACTTTACTAAACTTAAAATCTTTCACTTCTAGCGTTTCCCACCAAGATTCAAGTTTAGCATTTAACCCCGCCATAGTCGGTCTCAATCCCTATTAAGAAAGAGTGAGGGTTGCACGTTAGGTTGCAGCCATCGTGGACTTTCAAATAAATGTTCAATGAATGGATCCATCAAACTATTGATGCTAACTTTGCAATGACTTTTTTTTTCTTAACATTTTAATCTTTTTCAATAAAAGGTCAACCAATCTACCTAATATGAAATGCATACCCCTTGGTAGAAACCAACAGCTACTCCAAAGTGTGCCATAACAATTTGGTTTGCTCGCTCGTAGATGTGAGCTAAAGGAAGGTAAGATATAAAGCTGTGACATAAAAAAGAAAGGAAGTAAAGACCTCATCATAAACAAGAAGATGCAATGAATGAGAAATATAGATAGCAAAAGTCCATAGGAAGCACCCACACATCTGAAGGGTAGAATTTGACACTAAAGCTAGAACCGGCAACATTAGCAATCAGGTTTGCATGAGTAAGAACAGCTCCCTGAAGAACAAAAATCCTCCAAATACAGTATCAAAAGCACATAAACCTAATCAAATTGAACAGCTTTCGAAGCTAAATTTGTTGGGCTAAGTACCTTTGGTGTACCAGTAGTACCACTTGTGTAGCAGATTGTTGCAATATCTTCAGGCTCCGAAGGGCAAAAAGGTAGAAGATTAGCATGCCCCTATGCAACAAAAACCTCAGATTTAGTAACAGCAACTGAGTGAGGTCAAGCCTAAATCAAAATCTTGTAGTACTGAGCAGTTCAGACACAGACATGCACAGTTCAAGCAGTTCAACTGTATGTATTGTGGATTGAAGGTGTATACCATTAAAGTTATTGGTTGAATGGGTCCAACACAGAAGAGAACCATTATACCTATAAGTATAAAACTTTAACATAACACTCCATATGGCATTAAACCTTTGAACTCATTGAAACCGTTAACTCTAATAGCCATATATAACTCTCCTTGATCCCTTCATCTTCAATGTTTTTTCATCTTCATATGTGAAATATACCAAATTATTCATTCAAGAATCTACTATAATATTGTATTCCCTCAATCACATTCTCATTCCCCTCTTCCATTTCATACAAAAAAAAAATCAAATAGTCAAGAAACAGCGGCTGACGAAAGCATACCTGACTATGCAGCTTTGAGTAGGTGATAATCTCCACTTCACTTTTAGAGGAGACAGATGATACACTCTCATCAAACCAATCTACTAACTACATCAGTAAATAAAATATGATAATTTGCCAGAACGTTCAATTCAGGTTTAATAGCCAAAATATCACTCATCTTACCACTATTAAACGTACAGATGGAATTTGAGATGTGAAACTTAGCAACTGCGGACCATATTAAAGGAACTTCAGAAAGAGGAATAAAGAAGGGTATAAAAGAATCTTCAAACTATGACATGCCCAACTCTAAGAAGAATATAGCACTTTAACATGTCAGTATTTTATTTTATTTTATTAAAACAAAAAAAAAAAAAAATTGGAACTAAGAAGTTAGTAAGTCTGGAAAGTCAAGAGACAAACTTACAGAGGTTAGTGTTTGCATCGCGCAAAAGATAACCTGCACATTTGCATGGTTCACAATATACTGCACCGCATCTGGTCCTGTAAAAGTTCCATTCCTCCAATCATGAAGAGAGGAAAAAAACAGTACAAGGAACTCAACAACTAGATGAGACAAACCTAAAGTATCATAAAGCGGAACAGATATGTAAGAATATGCAGAGCAAGCATGATCAACAATTATCCACTCAGGACTGTTTATGAAAAACAACCCAATACTTGCACCCTGTTACAAAGAAAAGGGAGAAATAATGAAAATAGGATACCAAAAAACAAGGCAGTTTCTGATAATTTGATGTCTAGATAATAGACACTTTAATTCCTGAAATGAATGAACTGCTAAATAGGAGTTATGAACAATTTGAGTAAAATTGGCTCACTTTTGGTATCCCATGATATGCAAGTCCAGACCCAATTGCTGATCTTGATACACCCGCTTCACTATATGTCATCCATTTGTACCTTCAAAGGTGAAAGAAGCTGGAAACTATAGAGCCAAACATTTGCAGAGGACCAGAAGATAAACACATAGGAAGTAGAAAAGTCTTACTGTCCAACTGTACCATCAGAACGGATCCTACTTCCCAAATACTTGTAATCTCCATAAGTTTCAACAGCAAATCTAATCCACATCCAACCAAAACAATATATATATATATATTCAAAATATTACTTCAAATTCAGATGTTTATATGTTTCAGCAAAGAATAAAAATCTCCAAACCAACGTAAGTATCAAAGAACAGAGAAACCAGAAAATTAAATCCTCATGTTTGTGATGGCAATTGAATTTGGACTCTTTAAACACTTCATTTTGTAATGTAGGAGTTCATCTTACTAGAACAACCAAGAAGGTAGAGGATACTGACTGAAAATTATCATGTAAAGTTGCAATATCAGGATGCTCTGGAAACCTAGTAATTAGTTTCAAAGGTGAGCGTGCAGATCTGGGGGAAAAAAAACATTCAATATATTGTGTGATTAGCATATTGGAGAATGCCAGAGGAATGGGTGATAGGAATACCTGTATACATTCCAACTTCCATTTTGCAACTTCTCAGGTAGAATGACACTGTAGCCCTGCTCTGCAGGATGTAATAAAACAAAATAGAATCTCTAGTGGGCACGAAAAAGAAAAACACAGAGAAAGCATGACATTTCGTGGAGAACCACCTAAAAGAAAACCTTGTTCACCACGAATAAAATCAGTATCACATATTAGGAACAAAGCTGATTCAGAAGAAGTAAGAGTTATTATATGATCAAGAGCTTATCTTCTTCAAGGAATAGGATCAATTCCTAATAAGCCTAAGAAAGGAAGGAAGGTGGCCTAATGGTCAGTTTACTCCAGACGGATAGAGAGAAAAATAAAAGAAAAGGAGAACTCACCTTGGACGAACTCGGCGGCCGTACCGTTGGGGCGGAGCCAAGAAGAAGAGCTCGTCGGATGACGGCCGTCGACTAGGTGCTGGGCTATTGCCTGTAGTCGGCGGTGGGCTGCCGTCTCCATCAGCTGCCGGCCGTCCACGAATCGCTCAATGGAAGAGAAGGAATGCGTCCGTGACGGCAGGGCTTATGCATCGAGATTATTTTATACACGTCACCGTCGTCGGTCGTCCCGTCCGAGGAGATCCAATTAATTTAGCTGAGGACTTGCCTTCGTTCTTGGTGTGAGCTTGGACTGCATCGTCGTCATCATCTTGGCGCAAAAAAACAAATTAAAAAATAATTAAAAAATTAAAAATAATTTTTTTTTAAAAAAAAGGATAATTCTAGCAATTGAGTCCTACTCAAATTAAAATTTAAATAACTCCGTCTAAACTTGAATTTAAATAACAATTTAATTCTGCTCAAATCGAATTTCGAATAACTCAAACGAAACTTTTAAATTCAAATTTCATTTGAGAACAAACTTAAACTAAAATTATTTGTATTTTTAAACTTAAGTCAAAATTATCTAAAAAATTATTATTATTATTATATATATATATATATATATATATATATATATATATATATATATATATATATATTAATCCAGAGCCAACTATTCTGAGAGGTGTACGGTTCGTCCCTAATTAAATCCAGACACACGAGCGGCTTCTGATGTGACAACTTAACATCACCAGTAATTCAAGTAACGCAAGTATATAATATACTCTGTGAGAGAATCAAGCACTTGTATTAGTTAATCGTCATGTCTCTTACTTGTTGTCTCTAATATGCATGAAACACAAGATAAAATATGTAAACAACTCATAGTGATCTCCCAAGTTGATATTTATCTTTTCTTGATATCGGAAGCACGATCACGGATGAAACCGAAAAGTCCTTTAGGTTTCACGAGCCAAATCCCTTTCCAGAAGACGTTCTCCTTTGCCTGAGATCACCTTCAATCCCTCTCGTTTTTCCTCCTCTTCTGGATCTTCATGGCTTGGACGCACTTATATATAAGATGACTGAGGAAGACGAAGGGGAAGGGATGCCCCTTCGTCTCCTTGATGTTGCGACAATGAGAGAGATGAAGGGGAAGCAGTGCCCCTTCGTCTCCTTGATGTTGCAACAATGAGAGAGATGAAGGGGAAGCAGTGCCCCTTCGTCTCCTCAACGTCCAACATCTTCCACTCGTCCAAGTCAATCCATAAAAATTATATAATCACAAAAACCATGTAAGTCACATAAACTATGACATGATCATGTCACAAAGACCAAAACAAAATATTAGTTAGTCACAAAGACTAATAAGTCATATAGACTTTATGATGATCATGTCACAAAGACCAGAGCATCAATTAATTAGTCACAAAAATCAAATAAAAACATTCATTCCTTACATTAGGGAAAATGGTTCATACGACATCAAGCACACTGAGCATTCATTGCTAAGAAGATTGTTACACCTTACATAGCTGCTCTATAGAACAAATCAGAGACATCAAAAATTATATTTACCCCAGATTATATTATTTATATCAATATGAACATTTATGATCCCTCATAATGACTATTATATCAATAGGATGTTCAACATCTCCAATCAATACAATTATTTACAATTACATTTTATGTGCTGAACTAAAAATATAACTAGTACCAATGAATAAATGTCATAGATGTAAATCAATATTAATCTTCCTTTTTAGCTAGAATTTATTCATTCTAATCAGTCACTTTCCTAGTTATGCTCCATAGACCGAATCACCCATAGCCAATATGAAACATGCTAAAGTAGCAGACACTGATCAGAACTTCGAGTAGACAGCTAAATAGTCACTTAGGGTAAGATTGAGATTAGCGTATAATCTCAAGGGTCTCACATAGTAGAAAAGCAGGGATCCATTCTCCTACTATCATTCTTGTCGCCATAGCACATGTGGTATGAATCACATGCTACGATGTTATTCTATTTACTAAAAAGAGTACATGTTTTTCTCAAAATTTAACATCGTACATATTTCGATCTAGACATACCTAATGTCTAATCTTGAATTCAACATATGAATTCTAATCTGATCTTAACCAGATTCAGTAAATGATGAGCTCGTTTACTCTAATCATTACATAAATGATCTCATCTTGACACAATTATCAAGGCGACCTTAATTTATAGGTATGTCTCTATTCACAGCTACATAAGCTGTCCCATAAGTAACGGTCTTACCTCTATTTATACTTAACAAATAGAGATTAGTGTCCATATGAGTGGACCAATCTCAATCTGTCAACATGCTTATCAAGACTTTTATTCGAATGTAATAAAGACATATACATTGAATAGATTATAATATTTTCATTTATCTAAATGTCTTTACAATAAGTTACATTTTTTAAAGTCCTAAAGACTTCACATGTCCTTGAAATGACTTATTAATCAATGGCTTAGTAAAAGGATCGGCAATCATATTTTGTATAGGGATGTATTAAAAAATTATCTTTTTCTTGTCAACAATATTCCTTACAAAATTATACTTAATTTATATATGCTTGTCTTTGCTGTGATATTTGGAATCCTTGAAAAAAAAAAGTTATAACAACTTGACTGTCACAATACACTATAACAAGTCTCTAACTATCCTCAGTAATTTTCGGATGCTTCAAAAATCTTCTTAACCAAACAGTCTCTTGCACAGCTGCTGCATAAGCCACATACTCAGCTTCCATTGTCGATAGGGCTACACAAGTCTGCTTCTTGCTGTTCCATGAGATGGCGTCATCATTCAGCAAGAAGGTAATGTCAGATGTGAATTTTTTGTCATTAAGGTCCCCCGCCCAATCTGTATCTATGTAGTCACTTAGTCTTATATATGACCCTTGGAAATATAAATAATAATCTATTATCCCTTTGAGATATCTGAATATACTCTTCACCGCTTTCCAGTGTCTCGATCTTGGGTTTGACTGGAAATGACTAACTAAGCTAACAACATAGCTTATATCAGGACAAATACACAACATAGTATACATTAACCTACCAATAGTACTTGCATATGTTTTATTCATTTTAGCTGTTTCCTCATGAGTTTTGGGATACATATTTTTGCTCAAAATAGTACCTTTCGCTATATGCGTCGATTCAATGTTGTAATATGACAAATTAAAGTGTTGTAGCATCTTAGTAATATAAACTTCTTAAGACAAACCCAAAAGCCTTTTTAATCGATCTCTAATAATCTTCACTCCTAAGATGTATTCTGCTTCTCCCATATCTATTATGTCAAATTGTGATGAAATCATGATTTGACTTCTATTACACACTTTATGTCACTTCTATCTATTAGTATATCATCAACATATAATGATAAAATGACAAACTTTCTTTTTTCCTTTTTTAGGTAAATACAATGATCCTCATTGATAATTTTGAAACCATAAGACAGAATGACTTCATTAAATCTTATGTTCAATTATCTTGACGCTTGCTTTAGCTCATATATAGATTTCTTAAGTCTACATACTCTATTTTCTTAGCCTTCAGCAATATAACCTTCTGGTTGTGTTATATAGATTTCTTCATTAAGATTACCATTAAGGAAAGTTATTTTTACATCCATTTGATATAATTTCATGTCAAATTGTGATACTACAACTATGATAACAGGTATTAACACAAATTACACAACTAGGGAGAATGTCTCTTCAAAATCAATACCCTCTATTTGGTTATATCCTTTAGCAACTAAATGAATCTTGTATCGATTAATCGATCCATCTGCTTTCCTCTTTATTTTGAGAATCTACTTATTCCCAATAGCCCTTCGGCTCAGAGGAAGATCAACTAAATCTCAAACTTGATTTTTTTTCATTGACTCCATCTACTCATTCATTGTAATTTTTCATTTTTCTCTTACTGAGCTTCTCAAAGCTTCCTCAACTATTCAAGGTTTCTTATCGTCAACTGGAAAAATCATCAATACCTCATTCTCAATGTCAAACCTTCTCCGAGGAATAATCTGACGACTACTTCTTCATAAGTTAAACTATTGAAAATTTGACTCATTCAATGGTAAATTACTCCCACTAGGTTGACTAGATTCATGTACCTCCTAATTTGTTGATAAAGGAACATTATCCTCTTCCTCTATCTCATATAGAAGAATAGTCTTATCAACTTCACCTAGTGTTGGGAATTCAGTTTCAAGAAAAGTAGCATCTCTTGACTCTATGTCAGAGATGGTTCTATCTTGTCACTCACTAATGAAGACATAACCCTTAGAAATCTCAGAATACCTTATAAAGATATACTTCTTACCTCTGGGTCATAATTTTTCATATTCATGGATCTTATCATAAACATAGGCAGCTGACCCTCAAGGTCACAGATTACTCAAATCCGACTTTCTGTCTGTCCACGGTTCATGTGGGGTAGATGGAACTGACTTTGAACACACTTTGTTAATTATATAGGCCACAGCTAATAATGCATCTCCCCAATAGTTGGCAAATTAGCTTACGCCATCATAGATCTAACTATTTCAAGAAAAATCATATTTCTTCTTTTAGCAACCCCATTTTACTATGGAGTTCTAAGGATAGTTAGCTGTCGAATAATCTCTTTCTCAGTACACATTGTCTTGAACTGATCAGACAAATATTCACTTCCATGGTCAGTGCGCAAGGTTTTAACCTTACATTCTAATTGATTCTCAACTTCGTTTAAGTAACGAATGAAGCAATCTAATGCTTCAGATTTGTGAGAAATCAAATACATATGACCAAAATGTGTGAAGTCATCAATAAATGTAATGAAATAAGAACTCTCATTTCTAGCATTCAGATTCATTGGACCACAAATATCTGAATGAATTAATTACAATGGTGATTCAGCCCTAATAGTCTTTCCAAATAGTTTCATAGTTGCTTTTCCAGCAAGACAATGCTCACATATAGACAAGTTAATTTTAGCATGAGCATCTAAAAGGTCTTCTTTAGCTAATTTATTCATTCGTTCTTGTCATTTATGTCCTAGTGTAGCATGTTAAATTTCATCATTAACATCAGTATTACTAGTAAGAGCAATGTTTAAAAAACAACCATCATTATTATTTGGTTCCACATCAAGAACCATAAGATAATTTGTTATATAACAATGCCCAATTAACACTGGGTTAATCTAAAGTTCCACACAATGTCTATAAAAATTTACACAATAATCTAAATCAAGAAGACAAGTGACAAAAACCAGATTCCATCGAATCTCAGGAGCATACAGGACATCATGTAGAAATAAGGTTCGTCCACCACGTAGGTTGAGCTTGCAAGTACCAATTTCTTTGACTTCAATTCTTACATTATTTCCCACATATATCCATTTATTGCCAGTTGGTATTCGACGGTACTCCACATATGTAGCTCGATCATGAGCTACATTGTTCGTTGCTCCTGAATCTACAATATACAAATGATAAGAATCAGCTCACAACACTGTACTTGCAACATGATGCTCATGGAAAGAAGATAGAGATGTATCTATATTTTTAGGCTCAGTACAATCCCAAGCAAAATGACCCTTTTTACCACAGTTGTAGCAAGTCAACTTGGTCATAGGTCTTTGTCCATATTTCTTTCCTTTCTTCTTGATTTAGTTTTTCGCAGTAACAACACTAGCCTCCTTTCCTTTCTCAAACCATTTTTTCTTATTCTTAAAACCAGAATCTTCAGCTACAAAAGTTTAACCAGAAATCCTAGCAAATTCAATCCTCTCCGCCTCAAGTTCAACATGGAATGAGACATCAGTGAAAGTCTTGATACTTTCACTATGAGTCAGATTATGTTTCATCGTTTCCCAAGAACCAGGAAGGGAATGAATAACTACTTGAACCTTTTGTTCATTAATCAACTCATGATCGACAGCTTTAAAGTCTCGAATCATGTTATCCATCTTCCTGAGATGTTGAGCCATGGTAATATTCGAGCATTTTTTTATAGTTATCAAACTTGATTGTTAGTTGACGAAGCTTACTTAGACTTACTCCACTGTACTTCTCTCTAAGGTTACCCAGATAGCATAAACCGATGGTAATAGCGCATACTCAAATACTAGGTCATCCACCATTGAACTAATTAATATTCCCTTAGCAGTGGAGTCCTTTTTTTTCTATGCCTTATAGGCATCAAGGTCACGTCTATGCTGTACTATAGAACCATCAGTCGGTTCGTCCATGAATTGATTTACAGCCTCCAGAACTCCTTGTTCCTTAAAAACGTATTGTATCTTGAGGTGTCATATTTTATAGTTATCCCCATATAATTTTTCTCCTTTATTGAGTTCAGCTATGATGTTTATAGTTGTCATAATCTACATAAATAAATACATTATTTATCATTTTAGTATAATTCATATGTATTTAATTAATTATTGACTCAGCGTAAATTAAAATTGGTTTACAAAATCAAGTGATAACTATGTTTCTACTCATTATTTATATGTGTCAATCTAATCAACATTGATTAATTATATCACACATCCTATCTAATGAACTAATTGTTGGTGCAACCTTAGGTCAAGGTTGACCTGGTTGACCCGACTCGAGTTGATCTGACTCGAGTTGTATTTTGATGTTTGACGAGAATAGAAAAGTTGTATCTTGATGTTTGACAAAAATACAGACTTAGGAGATTGTGGGTGCAACCTTTGGTCAAGGTTGACCTGGTTGACCCAACTTGAGTTGACCTGATTCGGGTAAAGTCCAAGTATGGAGACTTGGCACGGAAAAAGTCCAAGTATGGAGACTTGGCACGGAAAAGTCCAAGTATGGAGACTTGGCACGGAAAAGTTCAAGTATGGAGACTTGGCACGGAAAAGTCCAAGTATGGAGACTTGGCACGGGAGAAGTCCAAGCAGGGAGCTTGGCACGGGAGAAGTCCAAGTATGGAAGCTTGGCATGCGAAGTCGGAGAGGGCTCGGCAGCTCGTTCTCCGGACTAGGTCAGAGAGGGCTCGGGAGCTCGTTCTCTGGACCGGACGTGGAAGTCAGAGAGGGCTCGGTAGCTCGTTCTCTGGACTAGATGAAGTCAGAGAGGGCTCGGTAGCTCGTTCTCTGGACTGGATGGAGTCAGAGAGGGCTCGGGAGCTCATTCTCTGGACCGGACGAAGTCGGAGAGGGCTCGGTAGCTCGTTCTCCTGACTAGGTCAGAGAGGGCTCGGGAGCTCGTTCTCTGGACCGGATGAAGTCGGAGAGGGCTCGGTAGCTCGTTCTCCGGACTAGGTCAGAGAGGGCTCGGGAGCTCGTTCTCTGGACCGGACGAAGTCGGAGAGGGCTCCGTAGCTCGTTCTCCGGACTAGGTCAGAGAGGGCTCGGGAGCTCGCTCTCTGGACCAGACAGAGTTGGAGAGGGCTCGGTAGCTCGTTCTCCGGACTAGGTCAGAGAGGGCTCGGTAGCTCGTTCTCTGGACCGGATGAGGAAGTCGGAGAGGGCTCGGTAGCTCGTTCTCCAGACTAGGTCAGAGAGGGCTCGGTAGTTCGTTCTCAAGACCAGGAAGGCCTTAGGATTTAGGGATGAGAAGTTCTAAATCCACATGGGCATTGGATTGGTCAGCAGACTGATCCAGTGATACTCAGGTTTATCTGATCGGTCTGGTGACCGATCAGTAACCAAACAGAGGCCACTGTGAGTTATCTGATCGGTCTATAGACCGATTAGGAAGCCTACTGATCGGTCCACAGACCGATCAGACTTCGAAGCCAACTCTCTGTGAGAGTTGGTTGATCGGTCTGGGGACCGATCAGCCTAGGGCCTGATCGGTCCACAGACTGATCAGGAGACTCCCAGACCGATCAGGTTGGAGCCTGATCGGTCCAGGCCTAGCCGTTGCGACACAACGGCTAGATTTCTGTGTTGCTCTTTGTCTTCTTCGCAGGTGCAGGATATAAGGCTGCTACAGGAGAAGAAATAATCTCTCGATACAACTCTTCTTCTTGTTCCTCACTCTTGCGATCTGAGCTTTGCTGAGCTCCCTATTCCTGAAGCTTTGTGTGAGCTTCCCTCGACTGGGTGATCAGCTGCTGTTGACATCGTGAAGTTGCTGCTTCATCGAACTCCAGTCGACGAGAAGGCAAGCAAAGTGTTTTTACATTTATATTATTCTTGTTTTCTTTCTCTATTGGTTGTACTTCATTCTTGCTGTTGCAAGAGAGATTATGGCGAGGTTTCTCCACCCAGAAGGAGTTCATATTAGCCGGTTATCCGGGGTCTCATCCACCGACGGATTGATAGGCTTCGTCCACCTTACGGACACGCCGAGGAGTAGGAGTATCATCTCCGAACCTCGTTACATCATCGTGTTTGAGGTTTGATCTTCTCCACTTTCGTTTCTACATTGTATTTCCGCTGCGCTAACCTAAATTATAGGAAGAAACGAGAATTTGGGGTCGGCTATTCACACCCCCCCTCTCTAGCCGCTATCCGAAGGTCCTAACAAGTGGTATCAGAGCGAGGTCGCTCTTCGTCGGATTAACACCCGGGGGAGCACGAGCTAGAGAATGGATCAACTTGGAGAAGACATCACGATTCCACCCTTCTACGATCGCGACGACTTCGCGTATTGGAAGGTAAGAATGAAGTATTTTCTTATGACTAACCTAGAAAATTGGAATTGTGTACAAGTAGGTTTTATTCCTCCGATGGATAAAGGAGGAGAACCTCTCGAGAAGAAGAAGTGGACGAAGGAACAAATCCACCAATCCATAATCAACGACGAGGTAATGAAAATCTTTGAATTTTCATTACCTAATGATATATTGTGTAAGATAGGTGAATACAACGATGCCAAGGAGTTGTGGAACAACTTGGCTAAGTTCCATGAGGAGAGCTCCAATTCAAGTCATGAAGAGGAGTCAAGTGAGCCAACTAGCTCACATCATGGAGGTATGGAATTAGAAGTTGAGGGCTACTCAACATCTAAGGAAGAAGAGGAGAAGAGTTCTTCTTCAAGATTGGAGCAAGAAGAAGAAGCCTCTACCTTCGGAAGGGATGAAGAAGAGAGCTTATGTTCATCCTCAACCCTAGGTAACTCAAGCAACTTAATTTCAAGTAAATTACATATAATGTGCTTTGAGTGTAGGGAATATGGGCATTACAAGAGCAAATGTCCAAAAAGGATTAGGAAGACTCCACCGGCACCAAAAGTCAAGGAAGCCGGAGTCCCGATACGCAAGGGCAAGGAGCACGTGGTGTGCTTCCAATGCAAGCGAAGGGGACATTATAGGAGTCAATGTCCAAGGGGGAGGCAACCTCACAAAGACAAGAGACCAAGCACATCTATAGGGGGAGCTAAGGCAAACCCTAAGGTATCCTTTAAGGCACATTCCTGCAATTCTACTAAGACACATGCTAGTAGCCTTATTGCAATTGTCAATAATGATAAACATAAAAACCAAGACATGTGCTTAGGTGCCAAACATATTAGTCTAAATAAGGACGATACTAGAAATATCAATCCTAGAATTAACTCATCTAAGGTTAAGGAAAACCTAGATAGGAATCCCAAAACAACTAGACATATGCCTAGGAATACCTCAAAGAAAAATGACAAATTAAAACTTGAGGTATTAGAGAAGGAAAATCAAGTCTTAAGGTCAAGACTTGACACTTTAGAAAAGGCCCTTAAGAATTTGGAGAAGTCAACTCTAGGGTCTAAGGCTCAAAAACAAAAGCCCAAGGACATGAGAGGTTTGAGTCACAAACCTAAGTCTCAAGTGGTCAAGCCCACTTATCATAATGTTCCATTCGATTATGGAACAAGACCTAGGGCTAGGAAGACCATCACCAAGGTCACAAGGGGAGTCACCCCTAGAGTTGATCTTGATGAGTCCCAAATGACCAAGGCTTTAAAGCCTAGGAGGGTCATTAGGAGGGTTGCTAGGGAAGTCATCCCTAGTGAATATTTAGTGAACCCAATGAGCTCAAATAGGTATTAGGTTCCTAAGAGCATGATTTCCTCACACTAGATGATTTAGGGTGTGCCAACCTTAATTTGATAGGTAGTTAACCTACTCATGGCAAAAGGTGGCATGTTAGGAATATTAAAGGTGTAATCAAGCCTTGAAAATGAAATTAAAAATTATTCCTAAGGTGATTAGGATGTGCCAACCACATTTGAGGAGTTGTCTAGGGTCAATCTAATTGGCACATAGTGATCTAAAAATCTTTAGTATATGATTTTAGGTCTATTACACTTAGGAATATAGAATTTATGGTAAAATGATCAAAATTATCAAAAATGGCAACTAAGGCTAGAGTTAGGCATTTTCTATACCTTTATATGTTATTTGTCATATATTGTTTGTCATATGCCATGTCATGACATCATATTTATTTTATTATCACTTGAAATGTCATGATAATGCTTAGGTTAGTTATATGTCATGCCTTATTTAAGTTTCATACTTTATGACATGACATCATGACATTGGCACATATATTCACTTATGATATTATTTTATGCCATGTCATCATCTCTTGCATTTATGATCAATTAAATTGATTTAAGGATAAAAACTCAATTTGATATGGAAATCAAATTGTTGTCTAGAAAATGCATGAGAACTTAGCTTAAGATGACCTAAACCCATATCTCACATCAAAATTGACTTGGATGTGTTTGATACACCTTAGATGTGTGTGAGATATTAGGATTATGAGTTAAGATCAAGGTGCATAGCTCTTGTACCTAGATGAGCCTAATTCTAAATTGAGGATCATAGGGAAAGCTTGTGTACAAGTCATGTACATTTAGCCCTAAGATTGTGATCCTAAATTGAATGGTTTAAAATCATTTCAAAATTGATTTGAAAAACCTTGATGAAGCTTTCTAGTGATAGCATTCATCATTGAGCAAGTTGATACAAAGATGGATTAACCTTGAACTATTTCAAAGTCTTTCGAACTTTGTATCAAGATTTAAAAATGGAAGTTATTTTCATAGAAAACTATTTTTCCATGATAATATATGTTATGAGGAATGTATCCTCAAAATTTTACAATTTTTGGAATTTTCTGTGAATTTTTAGGGGTTTCTGAATTTCGAGTCCTATCAGAGCTTTGTGGACCGATCAGAGGGGATCCTGATCGGTCCAGGGAAGTCTGGATCGGTCACTGGACCGATCCAGAGAAGTGTGGATCGGTCTGGAGACCGATCCAGTGAGGTTCTGATCGATCTGGTAACCGATCAGAGCGTGCCAAAATGCTGATTTTCGATTGTCGTCTGAAATTTCAGCTTTGGAAGTTGGTGTTTTTGATTTCTAAAGGGTTGAAACTCTCCAAGACATTGTTGGTGCAATGGTCAAGGGGGAGTTTTACCTATTGGTCAAAGGGAAGTTGACTTTTAAGGGGAGTTTTTACTCGATTTCTGAGGATAAGTGATATGGGATTATCACTAAGTTGATTATTGTCTTTAGTATCAAGGGGGAAATTAAGGGTTTCAATGAAAGGTATGGGACTTTCATTAGGAAGAAACTCTCAACCTTGATTCACTCTTTTTGATGTGTGTCAAAAAGGGGGGAGAAATGTCTAGAGAATGTTCAAGGAAGAACATTGGAGTTTGGGGAGAATGTTCAAGGAAGAACATTGATTGGAGAACTATTGGAAAACCTAAGTTAGGTTATCGGGTTAACCTAACTTGATTATGGTTTTTGTCAAACATCAAAAAGGGGGAGATTGTTAGTGCAACCTTAGGTCAAGGTTGACCTGGTTGACCCGACTCGAGTTGATCTGACTCGAGTTGTATTTTGATGTTTGACGAGAATAGAAAAGTTGTATCTTGATGTTTGACAAGAATACAGACTTGGGAGATTGTGGGTGCAACCTTTGGTCAAGGTTGACCTGGTTGACCCAACTTGAGTTGACCTGATTCGGGTAAAGTCCAAGTATGGAGACTTGGCACGGGAAAAGTCCAAGTATGGAGACTTGGCACGGAAAAGTCCAAGCAGGGAGCTTGGCACGGAAAAGTCCAAGTATGTAGACTTGGCACGGAAAAGTCCAAGTATGGAGACTTGACACGGAAAAGTCCAAGTATGGAGACTTGGCACGAGAGAAGTCCAAGCAGGGAGCTTGGCACGGGAGAAGTCCAAGTATGGAAGCTTGACATGCGAAGTCGGAGAGGGCTCGGCAGCTCGTTCTCCGGACTAGGTCAGAGAGGGCTCGGGAGCTCGTTCTCTGGACCGGACGTGGAAGTCAGAGAGGGCTCGGTAGCTCGTTCTCTGGACTAGATGAAGTCAGAGAGGGCTCGGTAGCTCGTTCTCTAGACTGGATGGAGTCAGAGAGGGCTCGGGAGCTCGTTCTCTAGACCGGACGAAGTCGGAGAGGGCTCGGTAGCTCGTTCTCTGGACTAGGTCAGAGAGGGCTCGGGAGCTCGTTCTCTGGACCGGATGAAGTCGGAGAGGGCTCGGTAGCTCGTTCTCCGGACTAGGTCAGAGAGGGCTCGGGAGCTCGTTCTCTGGACCTGACGAAGTCAAAGAGGGCTCGGTAGCTCGTTCTCCGGACTAGGTCAGAGAGGGCTCGGGAGCTCGCTCTCTGGACCAGACAGAGTTGGAGAGGGCTCGGTAGCTCGTTCTCCGGACTAGGTCAGAGAGGGCTCGGTAGCTCGTTCTCTGGACCGGATGAGGAAGTCGGAGAGGGCTCGGTAGCTCGTTCTCCAGACTAGGTCAGAGAGGGCTCGGTAGCTCGTTCTCAAGACCAGGAAGGCCTTAGGATTTAGGGATGAGAAGCTCTAAATCCACATGGGCATTGGATCGGTCAGCAGACCGATCCAGTGATACTCAGGTTTATCTGATCGGTCTGGTGACCGATCAGTAACCAAACAGAGGCCACTGTGAGTTATCTTATCGGTCTATAGACCGATCAGGAAGCCTACTGATCGGTCCACAGACCGATCAGACTTCGAAGCCAACTCTCTGTGAGAGTTGGTTGATCGGTCTGGGGACCGATCAGCCTAGGGCCTGATCGGTCCACAGACCGATCAGGAGACTCCCAGACCGATCAGGTTGGAGCCTGATCGGTCCAGGCCTAGCCGTTGCGACACAACGGTTAGATTTCTGTGTTGCTCTTTGTCTTCTTCGCAGGTGCAGGATATAAGGCTGCTACAGGAGAATAAATAATCTCTCGATACAACTCTTCTTCTTGTTCCTCACTCTTGCAATCTGAGCTTTGCTGAGCTCCCTATTCCTGAAGCTTCGTGTGAGCTTCCCTCGACTGGGTGATCAGCTGCTGTTGACATCGTGAAGTTGCTGCTTCATCGAACTCCAGTCGACGAGAAGGCAAGCAAAGTGTTTTTACATTTATATTGTTCTTGTTTTCTTTCTCTATTGGTTGTACTCCATTCTTGCTGTTGCAAGAGAGATTGTGGCGAGGTTTCTCCACCCAGAAGGAGTTCATATTAGCTAGTTATCCGGGGTCTCATCCACCGATGGATTGATAGGCTTCGTTCACCATACGGACACGCCGAGGAGTAGGAGTATCATCTCCGAACCTCGTTACATCATCATGTTTGAGGTTTGATCTTCTCCACTTTCGTTTCTACATTGTATTTCCACTGCGCTAACCTAAATTGTAGGAAGAAACGAGAATTTGGGGTCGACTATTCACACCCCCCCTCTCTAGCCGCTATCCGAAGGTCCTAACACTAATCATACGTAAAATGAACTAATCATTTTCACGTGAACTAATCATTGAATATGAACGAATCATAAAATAAATATGAACTAATCATGAAATGAACTAATCGTTGAATTCAATATGAATGAATCATGAAATAAACTAACCATTTTCAAGTTTGTTAACACATAACATAACTCTATTCATACATAATGACAGAAATTATTACATGACTCAAAAACTAAATGGGCTAATACTGTTCGCACATAATGATAGTAAACAGAACACTAATAAATTAGATAGGCCAACATCACTCCCACTAAGACAAATACTAGTGCAGCGGGCAATTCTATCTCATTCATCCCGGACTCAATGACAGGTGGATCAGACTCAAATATATCCATCAGATCTATTTCTGGATCCTCCACACACTCTCTCGGATCTTCTTCTAATTCTTCAGGATCCATCTCTAAATTCTCTATGTGATCTATTCCTGGATCCTCTTCAAATTCTTTGAGGTCCATTTCTACAGGATCTAGATCCTTTTCAAATTCTACGGGATCCATTTCTTCAAGATCTGGATCTTCTTCAAATTCTTCAGGATTCCATTTAAGTTGAAGTAATTGTTTGTACATCTCTGAATATGAGATGTGCCCTTCAGAATAATCCCATAGTTAGTGTGCTATATCATTAAAATATTCTAGTAGTGACTGAACAAGAGTCCATCTTCTATCTTTGTCCTGGACTGGATACCCTTCTTGCTCGAGTTTTCAGAATATCCGATCGAGCTGACCAATAAGCCAACCGACTCCGTGATCCGGGTCATATTCCAGCTCCTTGATCTCCTCCCAAAGCTCATGTTGTCATTCATAGCGACTTGTCATCGTGTATATTGTTCATGGTATCTGAAATTGAAAATAATGATATCAGTACCAAACTGATAAATTGGTAACAAAATAGGCCAAATTCAATTTCCACATATACATAAAACAAATATATACAGAATATATAAGCAAATAAGAAAAATAAATTTTCTTTATTTAGAGAGTCTCGGTTGACTGACACATTGGACCGATCGATCAGGAATCCAGATCCTAAGCTTAGTCCATTGTCCTTGTTAAAGCTAATCTAATTGGACATAGATTTCTAACCTATGTTCTATTATTGTTTTAATCTAAGCTCATTTAAGTTAATCTCAAACTTATTGATCAAACTCGGGTTCATTAGATTAATTCAATAATATCCATTGGATTAAGTCTGATCTATTAGAACAAATCTATTTATTTTTTTTATCAAATCTGACATAATAGAACTAATCTGGTCATATGATCATATTTGGACCAAGCCCAATACTCAACCCAACTTAATTTTGGTTTGGATTAAACTGATTCGTTTAAACTAACTAATAGTTTAAACTAAACGAGGGTGAATTGTGTAAGTATCTCGTGGTAGTTTTGGTGTGATCAACCAAATCAAGTTAGGTCATGTTATGTTTTGATGCCCTGTGTCTAAGTGTGTAGGAACTTAGGAGCATAGGAAGTCAAGCGAAAGACGCAGCTAACGAGAAGGATGACACGAAAGAGAGTTGACGGGCTCGGTGCGTTCGAGGGATGAGATGCTACGGAAGAGTACACTGGCGGATGAGAAGGAGGCACGCGACACTTCCGAGGGATGAGAAGCCGGAGCGGAAGTTTGCTCAAGAAGGCCTAAAAATAAGTTCGGGTGAGCCTTATTCCAAATAGCTAAAATCACCCAAGCGAGTGGAATTGGAGCAAAAAACCCAGAGAAAAAGTCAAGCAGAAGTTGACTATGCTCCGAGCGCCCGGAGCTATTCTTGGCGCTCGGACCCAGGGCGCCCAACGAGCGCCCTGGTCGTGGGTTGAACCAACCCGGTCTGGGTGCCTGGATCAGAAAAGTTATCAAAATGTCAGCTGTCGTGATCTGTTACGACGAGGATAAAATTTTATCCCCTCTAGATGGCTGGAACCCTTCTAGGCGCCCCGATCAAGGCTATAAATACAGTCATGATTCCAGAAGCTAAAATCATCACTTGTAATCAATTCTATTTGAGTTTAGCTTTGTAATTCAGTGTGTCAACTTCTGTAAGAGGCTTCTCCATCTAAAGGAGATTTGATAGTGAGCTTTACTTGCCATAGATTAACAATCCTCTGATTGCAAACCAAGTAAACGATCTTCCTCTTCCTTCTTGTTTGTTAATTAGTTTCTTTTATAAAAGTGTTTCTTAATAAAAACTTATAAAGCTTGAGAAAGGGTGTTCATTTTTTACAGGGATATTCACCCCTCTCTAGCCAGCCGCTAAGAGTCCTGCAAGTGGTATAAGAACCATGACACTTCAAGAGGACTAACCGCCGATCGAAGCACAAGAGATGGCCGCATCGAGCATCTACCCAACGAAGTTCGAGGGGAAATTCGTAAATTGGAAGAAAAAGATGGAGGTATTCTTTAAGATAGATTTTGAGTTATTACTAATTATGAAATTTAGTTTTGTAGCACCAGAAGGCAAAGAAGAATACTAATGGACAAAAAAGCAGCAAGCCGACTTCTTAGTAAATGACAAAACAGAGTTTCATCTGCTTAGTGTCCTACCATCTCAAGAAGTCAACTTGATCAGAACCTATGAGTTAGCTAAGGAGCTCTAGGAGAAATTTCTGGAACTACATAAACGGACCTCAGAGGCAAAACTAGCTAGACGGGATCTGCTCCAGAACCAAATCAGCAACCTTCGATTTGAAGAAAGTAAATTCGTTGCACACCTTTACTCAAGCATCAAGGAACTCATCACCGAACTCACGAATCTCAGAGAAAAGGTAACTAACCGAGATTCGCTAAGGTACGCGCTTAACGCATTTCCTAGGACTTCTGAATGGATATCCTTAATAGATGTGTATAACATCTCTAATGATCTAGAGGTAAGTACTTTAGAAGAGTTATTTTCTATATTTAAAGTTTATGAAACTAGATATGCAGATCTAAAGAAGGAGCCCAAGCATAACATTGCCCTAAAGGTAAAAATGGATGAATCAAATTCTGAAACATCCCTTAATGATGACGAAACAACGTTCATGGTAAGGAAATTTAAAAAGTTATTTAAAACTAATAAATTTAATTAAGTACAGGGTAAAAGAAAGAAAAGAAAGATAAAATACTACCACTGCGATGAAAAATGACACATCAAAGATAATTGCCCAAAGTTGAAGAACAAGGAGAAGAATAAGAAGGCAGTCCAGACAAAGCATCGAAATCTAAAGGCAACGTGGGACGAAACGTTGTTCGAGTCAGAAATTGAAGCCCTCGCCAGACTTGTACTAGTAGCAAGTCACTAGGAAGAAGAAGACGAAGCAAACTCATCCGAAATGAGCATCGATGAAGGAGGAGCAACATCAGAAGGAAGCAACACTACAGGGGAGCTTCAGACAAAAGGAGAAGTAAGTCATGTACGGTCTCTACCTCCTGACCAGCTATTTAAATTTATTAAAATTTTATCAAAGAATTCTTGTCAATTAGAATTAGAGAATAAAAAGTTATTAAAATAAAATAATGAATTAAAAGGAACATTATCAACATCTTGTCGAAGATTTCAACAAGATAAAAAATAGAAAATGAAAAATTGAAATAAGAAATAGAAAATTTAAAAAATTGTGCAAGCTCACAGGTTCAATACTAATCTGACCTGTAACAACTGTCGAGGCATTCACTACGCCCTCTCTGGTTAGTGAGTAGATTCTCACGTTCGTCGTGGCTGAGGGGGCTTCTAGTCTGCCCTGGCTGATGTGTAGACCATCTAAAGCAGCCTGCATCTGGTGTAACTGTGCTGGGTTACCTCCGTACTGAATCGGCTGTGGTGGGGGAAAGCTGGTCTTGTTCGGGCATTGTTTAGCCATATGCCCTTCCTGGCCACATTCGAAGCATCCTCGTGTACCCTTGCGATAAACTCCTGGGTGGAATTTCCCATAAGTGGAGCACTTGGGATAGCTAGGCTGTTTACTAGCTGGTCCTCCTTTTGGGTAACTCCCTGGTTTACGTTTGTGATTGGAGTTCCCTTTCCAGTTAGAGCTGTGGCCACGGTATTTCTGAGTACTTGAGCCTCCTTGGCCTTTTGACTCTGAGAAGGCTTGCTTCTGCTGCTTGATGCTGTTCTGGTAATGCTCGGTGATCAGAGCACTACTTACTAGTTCTTCAGTGGTTTGCGGCCTACGGACGCTGCTGGCCACATTTTATGCTATTTTCGGTCTTAGTATTTTGAGCATCAGCCGGACTCGTTCTCCTTCGGTGTTGACTAGTTCGGGGCACAGACGAGCCAACCTGTTGAATTTCTTCACGACCTCCTCAACTGAAAGGTTGTCCTGACAAAATTCAGTGAACTCGTCGTAGTGGCGGTTTGTGACTCGCATGTGAAAGAACTCTTCAAAGAATTATCTTTCGAAGTCGGCCCATGTCATCTGGTTCACTTGGCACTTCGCTTTAATCCTCCCCCACCACATACGTGCGTCTCCTGCCAGGCAGAAGGAGGCGTATTTCACCTTTTCATGCTCTGGCCAGTCTAGGAGCTCCATCGTACTCTCCAGTGTTTTGAACCAGGCTTGGGCATCCCATGGTTCACTGGTGCTTGAGAAGTTCTCTGGCTTGATTTTCTGCCACTGGATCAGATAGGCTTCTCTCCTTGCCCCTGCTGTTGGGGCTACAGGTGCTGTAGGTTGGACTGGTGGAACCTCTATAACTACTGGGGTTGCCTTGTTAGGTTCCGGAATGGCAGTGGGAGTGTTCTGCTGATTAGCCCTTAGGGTGGCTATCTCCTGTTGCTGTTCAGCTAATTGCTTCTGTAACTGAGTCACTACCTCTGTAAGGTCTGGGGGAGGCACTGAGTTGTCTGCCTCATGTTGGGGCTCAGTAGCTGGTGCCCTTCTAGCTAGGCGTCCTCGTACCATTTCCTAGAGAAATAGAGGACATACATAACTACTACAATCATGTTCACATAACTACTACAATCATGTTCACATAACTACTACTATCATGTTAGATGCTATCATATATAAACATGTTTTAGTTATCTATAAACATGGAATTATCTATAACCATGGAAGCAGGAAACATAAATAAGTTGAGGTATTCTTACTTGGAAGCTGCAAGTTCAATGCTGATGTGTGTGTGGAGGAAGTATAAAAACTTGCTCTGATACCACTCTGTAACACCTCACCTTCTACTGACTAAGCTATAAGGTCGGGGTTTACGGTTGCTAAACTACTCTGTGGCTACCACTAATGTATAATGTAAAAAGGAAACTGAACTAATTTAAAAAAACTCTACCAATTGCTACTAAAACTAGAATTTATATTCAAAATACACTTTCATTGTTGTACATATGCTAAAGAAGGAAATTTGAACTTTCCATTTGATCAAGGAGCTGAAATTAGACGTTTCCAGCTGAAATCAGACTTCCCGATCGATTCAGAAAGGAGTTCCGTGCACAGAAGCACGTTGGATCGATCAGTGGATAGATTGAAGCCCTTTCAATCAATCGAGTCTCAGCTTCAATCGATTGAGAAGTCTGATTTCAGCTGGAAACGTCTGATTTCAGCTCCTTGATCAAATGGAAAGTTCAGATTTCCTTCTTTAGCATATGTACAACAATGAAAGTGTATTTTGAACATAAATTCTAGTTTTAGTAGCAATTGGCAAAGTTTTTTTAAATTAGTTTAGTTTCCTTTTTACATTATACATCAGTGGTAGTCACAGAGTAGTTTAGCAACCGTAACCCCCGACTTTATAGCTTAGTCAGTAGAAGGTGGGGTGTTACAGATTGTAAGTACCTCGTGATTGTTTTGATGTCATCAACCAAGTCAAGTTAGGTCTTGTTATGTTATGATGCCCTGTGTCTAAGTGTGCAGGAGTTTAGGAGCACAGGAAGTCGAGCGAAAGACGCAGCAAACGAGAAGCACGGCACGAGAGAGAGTCAACGGTCTCGGTGCACCTGAGGGACGAGATGCTGCGGAAGAGTACGCTAGCGGATGAGAATGAGGCGTGCGGTGTTTTCGAGGGATGAGAAGCCGTAGCGGAAGTTTGCCCGAGAAGGCCGGGAAATAGATTCGGGTGAGTCCTATTCCAGATGGCCAAAATCACCCAAGCAAGCGGAGTTGAAGCGAAAGACCCGGAGAAAAAGTCAACCAAAAGTTGACTATGCTCCGAGCCCAAGGCGCCCCATGAGCGCCCTGGTCGTCAGGACCAGACAAGTTATTAAAATGCCAGCTGTCGAGATCCGTTACGATAGGGATAAAATTTTATCTCTCTCTAGACGCTTGGAACCCTTCCAAGTGCCCCGATCAGGGTTATAAATACAGCTCTGATCCCATAAGCTAAAATCATCACTTGTAATCAATTATATTTGAGTTTAGTTTTGTAATTCAATGTGTCAACTGCTGTAAGAGGTTTTTCCGCCTGAAAGAGATTTGATAATGAGTTTTTAGGGGTGTAAATAAACCAAGCCGCTCTTGAGCTATTCGAAGCTCGATTCAATAAAAGCTTGTTTGAGTTCGTTTAATGAGGCTCGTTAAGATAAACAAACCAAGCTCAAGCTTCACAATATTCGGCTCGTTAGCTCGTGAATATGTTCGTTAAGCTCATAAATCAACTTTTAAATAAAAAAATAATAGTTTTGATATTGAATTTATAGATTTTACACTCTATTTATGAAAAACATAGACAAATATATTAAATTTAATTATTAGAATAAAATTATAAATTTTAACAAGCATATTATATATTTTTTAAAATATATAATTTATTTTTTAATGAATATTTAAATTTATAATTTATATTTATTAAACTCGTTTAGGCTCGATAAAAGCTCCAATAAACTCGTGAGCCATGAATATATTTGTTAAATAAAGCTCGAGCTCGGCTTGATTATAAACGAGTCAAACTCAAACATCTAAGAGTTCGGCTCGGCTCGGTTTAATTATACCCCTATGAATTTTACTTGCTTTAGATTAGTAATTAATTTCTTTTTTTTTTTACAAGTGTTTTTTAAAACTTATAAAGATCGAGAAAGAGTATTCATGTTTTACAAGACTATTCTTTCTAGTTAGCTGTCAAGGCTCCTATAGATGGGACATGTAGCCAGGCAAATCCAAGTATAATTAATTGAAATTTTAATTTTTAAATTATATATATATATATATATATATATATATATTCTCTCATTACATGCTTGGAGGAAAAACAAAGCAACAGTTCTTACACATGGTTTGAGAAAAGAATTTCTTTTCCCTTTTAATTTAATAAAATAAAAAATTGTCTAAAAAATAACTTAGTCATTCTAATTGATTAAGCTATTAACTAATCGTTTAAAATAATTTTAATTGATTAGTTAATCGATTAAATTTTTCTCTTTTTTACCATGATCGTGACTCTAGTGTGACCGTGATGGTCATTTTTTTTTCCGCGACGAACGTGGTTGCATTGTCGGCCTCTCGACGTGGTCGTCGGTACTCTCCGGCCATAGAAGTCGATAGCCAACAACCTCTCGAGGCTCAACAACTGTAATAGATTGCGACTGATCTCGCTTGGCGATGGCGGAAGAGACATTTCTTTTTGACGAAGAGATAAGTTTCATCCTTAGACATCGCTTACAATTATTGCATCTAATATGCATAAAACATAAGATAAAACATGTAAACAACTCGTAATGATCTCCCAAGATGATATTTATCTCTGCTTGATGTCGAAAGTACGATCACGGATGAAACCGGAAAATCCTTCGAGTTTCAAGAGCTAAATCCCTTTCCAGAGGGCATTCTCCTGAACTTGAGATCACCTCCAATCCCTCTCATTTTTCCTCTTCTTCTGGATTTTCATGGCTTGGGCACACTTATATATAAGATGATTGAGGAAGACGAAAGGGAAGGGATGTCCCTTCGTCTCCTTGACATTTGCAGCAATGAGGAAGATGAAGAGGAAATGACGTCCCTTCCTCTTCTCAACGTCCAACATTACTGTTGTGTTGTGTTAGGAGTAAAATAATATCTTAGTTTTTTTAGCTAAGTCGAGTAATTCTGTGAATGATCAATCCAATATTTCAATAGTCATCAATCTAACTGTGGAAGTGTTCATAACTGACAGTAGAATATCTTAAATTTATTATCCCACTAATAAAAATACTTTACAGTACATTATAATTGGAAATTGACCTACCGCTGCATCATACTTTGGGCCTCAAATAATATCTTAATTGTTATACAAAAGTAATTATGTTCATTCCAAATATCTTTTATTTGTTTCCAGATTACCTAAAGACAGATAAATTATAAATCTAACTTATAATCGATCACTAATGTAGTAATGTGATTATGGAGTAACAAGTTTTTTTTTCCAATTACGCGTCTCTCAGAATTTGATCTGCCTTGTAATAACAACGTAATATCTTAGTTGAACTTTAGACAGGTCGACCACTAATATTTAAATTTATTTATTTCATTTTTATATTTTAAGTAAGAATTGAGCTTATTCATGAACGTGGTCCGCTGCGCCGCTGCCAGCGTCAGCGCCGACGACGCCGACGATAGGTGCGGTGGCAGAGCGTCGCCTGAGCAAAAGCAGGGCCATTCCGAGGTGATGCTGCCATGCTGGGCGGCCACTCCGAGGAGGAACAAATCGACGTGGGTGCGGAGGACGAGGAGGGGCAGATGGCGGAGGAGGCGTCGTCCCGGTGGTGGTGGCCCGGCATGGTGGGACCGGGACTGGTACCGCCGGCGGGCTTTATGGTACCATTTCAGAGAGTTGACCCGTTTTTGCTTACAAATTTTGCTAAGCTCGGGGAGTAAAGCCTAGTTTACAAAATCTTTTAGTAGTGGAATGCAAATTTCTCTCAAAAAAATATTTATTTATTTTTCTAATTAATGATAAAATTGATGGCGACGTGATGGGCGATGCACCGCCCAAGCCACCAGACCAACCTTTTTTTCATTTAATTTATCTTAAATTTATTAATTTCAGTCTCTGCTCGAATCTTGAGAAATACTTATTTTCCTTTATTATTTATTATTATTATTATTATTTACTTTTCTCAAATGAAAAAGAAAAAGATCAAAGGCTAATTCTGAAAACTCCTTGTGAACCTACGCGACTACATTGCACGCCTTTGACCGGTCCGGTCCGGTCCGCTGTCATCGCGTTTGTTTTAACCGGCTCAGGTTACGAAAAGGCGCGCAAAGCCTTCTACCTACGTGTTGATTTTGCACTGAGTGTTTTCGTAGGCGACAGCGAGCGCTCCGGATCCGATCCAGTTACGCCCTCAACTATTGATGCATGCAAGTCCAATAATCAACAGCCACGTTATCCAAATATGTCAATCCTTTTTCTTTTATCGCAGATGTGGTATTTCTAATTTTTTTTAATCTACTTACGTAGCTTTTTAAACGGAATTGATTAATTTTGAAGATAGTATGTTATAATTGAGACTTAAATTTTATTTTTTTTTACTTATTTATTAAAGAATTTAACACCATTATTCCTGAGATGATATTTCTACTCTTCATTAATCGGGAGGGGTCGATTCAGCCCCATAAACATTTATCATCTATCACATAATAAATTTAGAAAACCGTTACGAAGGACGATTCAATGATTCAAACGCTATAGAGATTTATTTATGCTGCGTCTTAAAACTTATCCATTCACTTACGATCGCATCGAGGTCAAGGAGCTATCCAAATGTGTCGATGCCATTTACTGTAATAAAAGCTTGTTTTGAGCTCAGCTTTTTTAAAAACTTATTCGGATAAATAGTGAAATAAGTTTGTCCATTTTTTCTATTTTTTAAATTTATAAATTTGATTAAAAAATGATAATTATGTTTTATTAACTTTGCTCATGGGTATTACTTATGAAACATATAAAAAAAAATTACTGAGAAAGGAAAAAAAAGAAAGAAAAGAATCGGTGTGTCTCAATAGCCACAACTTTGGGAACCAACTATGAGCTCGCAATAGTCACAAACAACTCACAATGGCCACTAGCTCATGATGGCTACAAGCGATTAATGACTACTCACTGCAAATGCGACCATGATTTATAGTGATCGTGACTCTCGGTCTAACTCACAACGGCTGCAAAGTGTTGCTTTTGTAACTAATTCATAGCCTTAAAGCAATTGGTCGCCTAGCCATGGCCACGAGCAATTCACCATCTCAAACAACTAGTTTGCGACCTTTAGAGTTCACTATTTTCAATTGGCTAAAGAGGAAAATAAATCTATTCCATTTGAATTTAAATAATTAATTAATAACTAGATTTTATATTCATCTGTCAATTTTTTTATAATGGATAAAAATTTTCCACCTCGCTAGAGACGGATGGCTTTCTTCGCAATCCCAGCTCGCCCAGGTTTATGCGGACGTTCAAACGTGGCTGGAACGCGCGGGAAGCGAATTCCGCGTCGGACGGCGCGGAAGAATAAAAATTATGGAGGCGTGTTGGCCTGTGGGAATTGTTTGGGTATATGCGGATAGTTTAGCCGGCTTGGTTTTGGAACTCTTATCACGTTGTTTTTTTTCCCCCTTTTCTTATAAAAAAGTGGGCAGTTTATTAATTTTGTTTTCGATCCGTGGAAGAGAAGGCAACTCGCCGGCCCCGATTTTGGACTACGCGTTTCACACGCATCGCTCGCTAAATTGTGAACCGGATTAATAAAAGCCTCCTTTTCTTATTTATTTATTTATTTATCTGAAATTTAAAAAAATTACCCATTGGTTTTATGGAGCACTCGGATTCTAAATGGTTGCTGGCAGCACTCGTATTCTAAATGGTTGCTGGCACGGAAAAAGCGCTGTCCCATTCATCGTTTGCACTCTTATACATACAACCGCAGAGATGCGGCTCAACCAGTGCCACACGCGATCGCGATTCCGATTCCGATTCCGATTCCGATTCGGAGTTACGTGTTTGGATCCGATCCGCTATTGCCTTGTCTCCGCTGATCGAGATGGACTCCGACGATTGAGTAGGCATCGTCTATTCGAGGCACATGGACGTGGACCCGTGGAAGAATCAATCAGGGGGACCAATAGGGATGTGGGTAGCATTGCGTTCTACCGACACGCCACCCAAAAGCAACTTCGCGTTAAAAATAAATAAGTAAATTTGGAGATTTTTATTTGCCTGGAAAAATAAATAACTATGGGTATTGTTGTCATTTCACGCTGTGGAAGGTACGACGGCGGTCCATAAAAGAAAGAGGCTGGCAAAGTGGGCGAGAGGAGGAGAGGCGAGGCTGGGAGGCGGCACGGCACGGCACGGCCGGTGGATCGAGATCGAGATAGCTTGAGGAGCTACGCACCGGCGACTGCGGCCTGGCGAGTTCAAAGACGGCGAAAATTCCTTCCAGAAACGGCTTCTAAGTCCCTCCTAATCTGCCTCTGCCTCTATGCGGCGTTGACTCCATCCCGAGCTTGTTAGATCGGAGAGAAAAGGCTATTTGTTGTTGTTTTTTTTTGGGTTTTTTGAGATCGTTCTTGTTTTCGACGATCTGATAGCTGCCGATGAGGAAGGGCCGCGCACAGGCGGGGCAGCCGGCTGCAGCCGCGTTGACAGCGGTGGAGATGCGGTTCCGCGGCGTGAGGAAGCGGCCATGGGGCCGGTTCGCGGCGGAGATCCGCGACCCCTGGAAGAAGACGCGGGTCTGGCTCGGGACCTTTGACTCCGCGGTGGACGCCGCCCGAGCCTACGACTCTGCAGCCGTCGCCCTACGAGGCCCCAAGGCCAAGACTAATTTCCCCACTTCTGCGTTCCCTTTTCCAATTCATCCTCCCCTCGCTTTGACGGGCTCCAGTCATTTCCCTTATAATTACCAGCGCCACCAACGTCCGCCAGTGGCCCAGCGGCCGGCTTCTAGCAGCCACAGTAGCACCGTGGAGTCCTTCAGCGGACCGAGGCTTCCAGCCTCGTCGTTGCCGATCCGACCGAGGCAGTCTGTAAGCAAGCGGCAGGTCAACCCCCCTCCGCCCCCGCGTGTTCTGAACGGCGACGATGACTTCCACAGCGACTGTGGATCCTCCTCCGTCGTCGACGATGACGTCGGCGACGTTGCATCTTTTTGTCGGCAGTCGCTTCCCTTCGATCTCAACCTGCTTCCTGATGATGATTTCCAGGACACAGTTCTCCGCCTCTGATGTGTTATCCTCGGCCGAGAGAAGAGAAAAAATAAATAAAACTGGTTTTTTCTTCTTCTCTCATGATTTTACATGTCTTCTCCCAGGAATACATTCGATCTTAGGCTTTATATACTCAGATCTATATGTATGGGGTTGAATTTGAGGTGTAATAACTATTATGAGAGGTAGGATTATGGATCGGGTGGTATGAGACCAGATCTGAGGTTTGTCTTAGATCTGTTGCTCTTGTTTTCGTTGTTCCATGTACAAAGAAATCTCTATTTAATTTGATAAAAGAGAAGAAGAAAATTAAAGAAGAATCTGAATCTAACTTGATTCTCCCGATAGTTTGGTAATTTTTTTCATTGAGTTTCATGTTGCTCTTGAAGCCTATGCCCCTCCCAAATTCATGTCACGAGAAGCTCCAGGAAAGATGCTCATGACAAGAACCATTGATGATTATCAACTCTCTTTCAGGTCTAAGCTGGATTCAGCGTTGGAGTATATAAATTTCAAATCTGTCTCATTTCTTTCGTGATGGCATTAAATATTTGTCTGGTATTTTATTACTATAGAGTTGGCATAGTTTGTGAAAATGTTACATTTATTTTTCTCCTGTGGAAGATTTTTATACTAACACCTGTGTCTCTTGCACTATGTTAGAGCTAATGTAATTGCTTAGCTGATCAACTAATTCTTTTTGTTTCTCAAAATTTTCAATTTTTTGTTCATTGTTTGCTAGACTCTTCCAAGCTTTTTTGTCTGTGATGATTAAGTTGATAACATTCTGCTGTTGTTCAACTTACTCCAGTAACCGCATTTTGTAGTACTTGCTCCTAGTTTCCTTTTATCACCCTGCAACATGTCCTTGTTGCTTGTTCCTATGTATGATAGTTTGATCCATTTTTTTGTTCCCATGTAATACTTGGGATTATTTCTCTCGCTATTTTCTAAATTTTTACTCTTCACAAACTATTTGCTAGACATTTATAAACTTTGATTCACTTGAAGATTTGCTTTTGCTTGTCAGCATCAGGATAACTAGTGTAACTATGTAATAGAAGGAATTCATATCTCCCTGTGGTGTAGGCCTAGTTGCTTGCTCTTTCAAGACAATTCAATGTCCATGGGCACAAGCTGTCTTGCTTCTAATTTTTGTTTCTGTTTTTGAATCCTGACCAGTGAATTGTTCACTTCAAAGCTAATGTGTAGTAGTCTGCTTTACCTCGCTAATGAAAATGTTTCTATTTCCATTTTGTACCTTTCCTAGTTACTTTATGTTGATTGTAGTTGCTTTACCTTGCTTATGAAAATGTTTCTATTTCCACTTTGATTCATTGAAGTACTTCCTAACCTTGATTATTTGCTCAATTATTTATGCCTTTTTCTTTCTTCTCTATTCTCAGTAGAAGGTATTTGCTTGCCTTTTCTTTGTCTATTGTGTTTGTGGTATGAAGATACAAGGTTAGATAAGAAATGATTCTTCTTAAAATTTTAGAAGATGGCATTTATGATTGTACTCTTCTCTTGCAAAATTGTATCACTTACAGACTCAATCTCTCTTGCCTGGCTCACTCAACCAAGATCCGGGCGACAAGGTTCAACTAAGGTATGCCAAGCACCTTGTTATTACCTTAGTCTCGATGCAATTAGAGTTGGGACAAAGGAAACTTGTTACCTAATTCTTTCCTAACCTTTCAGATCTATTGATGGTAATAGAAAACAAAACTCGTCAGGTGCTGTGCAATTCTTTGTTCCAACTGGTGAAGCAAAGTTGATGCAGTGGTTAGACCAAACTCGTCTGGTCTGTAGTGATTAAGGTAACTTCTTGATACTTTTGGTCGGTTGGGGCAAAAAAGAATCTATGGTGGTTAAGAAACACCCACCCTTATCAAACTCTTTAGCATTTGTGCTAGCCAAAACATGTTGATCGATGTGTTTGGTGTGCCACAAATATGTTGTTCATGTATTAATTTAATTTCTAGCTTGTGTGGGTTGGAAAGTCATCTCGCCTAAGTATATTTACCTTAAATTAACAATATGTGCTCTCTTGTAAGTTTGGTATGATTTCTGTTGCGTGTCAAAAAAAAAGTCGTAATTTTGGATATTAAACACTGATAAGAGAGATGCAGGTAGATGAAGGAAGAACTCCAGATCAAAGCTTTTACAAAATGGAAAGCCTATTGAGGTATGAAATGAAATTCATTGAGACCCTTAATGAATTTCGTTCTTATCATTAGCCTCATTTTGTATCAATCTCCTCCATTTCCCGCTCTCAAACTCTAGAGATTTGGTGAGCCCGGAAGAAGGGACAGTAGAAGCCTAGAAGGTGCTTTGCTTCATCTCAAACCCTATCTTTATGACCTGTTTTCATGTTTACAAAGGCTCGATTTTGGCACAGATAGCTGTAGATTTGGCTTTGAATTCTCTCAAATTTTGATTCATCTCATGCTGAAAGAGTTAAAAGCGATAATTCCATTCTATCTATTATTTAGTGAAGTTATTGGTCTGAAAGAGTAGAAACCATTATTAGTATATTATTATTTCCGTTTATGATTGTCAATTTATCAAGTGTTTCTCCTTGTTGGTGCAGTAGCAAAGATATAAGACATTAAGGGACCGTGATAAGATGCTAGATTAAATCATTTTGTTTTAGTTAATAAGTTAATAATTTTGTCCTGAGCTACAAATTTAATATATTGACCCGTTGTCTGCTCTTATTGTGCTAGGCTTGTAATAAGGAGAACAAATACGAGGATTAGAATTTGAATCTAATAGAGATAATATTTTGGAGGTTGCCTTTTAAATGTGCTCCAATTTTATCCGGTAGACAAATCAGATGGAGAAATGAGAATGAATCGGGCAAAGGATCTAGCAAAATATAACAAATGTGCCGAGAAGTGACGTCTGAATCACTTGCATTAAGATGTAGCTTGACATTCCTTCTACAGCCAAAGCCAAACTTTGTCAACCTGATTCGTTATTCTTATCATAACTAAGTTAAACCTCTTAAACTTGAAATGATTCATTAAATAGTTATGCACTTGTTCCAGGCGATCAGGGTCAAGATTCCCGTCGCCCTTTTCAGACGATGATTTGGTTCCTTAGCCGGCTAGCGATGATAACTGGGATTTGACCCAGGGTGATATTCCTTACTGAAGTTAGTAGTTACTGAATGCCTCCTGACTGAATTACCGGATATGATATTCTTGATCTTCTCATTCGCAATGTGTTAGAGCCGTCTTGGGACTATGGTGCGATGGTAACTGGTGGAATAGATTTCTTAGGCAACGATGATTCGCACTCATTTAGGACACATTAAATTTGAAGAGTTTGATATGATGTCAAGCCATTTGTCATGATTCATCTTTGTTTTCCGATTTATTTTTATGATCAGTAAAAAAAACTTTTATGAACTACATCGATAATGATCTGAATTAATCAGATCATAAGAATTTAGATACTTAAATTATATATATATATATATATATATATATTTTATAGTAATTTTGTTTTGTTTTGTTTTGTTTTTTTAAAGCTTTGATTTAGATATTTAGAGTTTTAGATTTAGGGCTTAGGGTATAGTATTAAGTTTCAAAAAGACAAATCAAAAAAATATATTCCGTGCTTATGAGGTGAGCAGTGTAAGATGTGATATATATATATATATATATATATATATATATAGGAATAATATATTTTTGGACTCATTGTGTGAGAGTGCACGACTTTCACTGAGTAATATTCTGTCATTATTTTTTATTTTCCTAATGTAGCAGCACCTGGTAATTAAAAAAAACCTATTTCCATCTCAAAAATTTAAATATTTCAAATCATCGTTCGAACTCTCTCGTTTTCCTTGGTGCCGCCTCGTCTACCAGAGTTGCCAATCACTTGATTGGTCTTTGTGGATCAACTCCATCGTTGTCGCATCGCCTTGTCAAGCTTGTTTGTCATTGTTCATCTAGAGTGTGTTCCTCCATATATGTGACTCTAAACATCTTCCTTCTTCATCTAAATGTTATAGTTTTAGGGTTTATATTGTAGCAGCTACGAAATCATAACTGCTACAACACTTTTATTTATGGTCCTACTACATTGTAGCAACTATAATTTTGTAACTACTACAACATTCTGGTCTAAGAACGTTGTAGTAACTATGAAATCATAACTGTTATAATATGCTTAAATTAAACTTACACATTCTAGCAACTACGAAATTATAGTTGTTAAAATATTTTTAGACTAGCACATTGTAACAGTTATGGAACCGTAACTTCTATAATGTGCTTAAACCAACACCAACATGTTAATTTCATTTTATTGTTCAAAACTAACATTGTAAAGTATCACTAAGAAATTAAGCATTTGTTTATAGAATTAAATGATGTCTAGTGCTTCAACCTCCCTCAGAAGCTCTACTTCTCATGCATATCGTAAAAAATTATAATGGAAAAGTATTGTCCCCTAGTTTAAGTTCATATTATCACTAGAACTAAATGAGTGACAGATGAAGTTGATAAGTAGAAGTCCATTTTGCCTAGGCTCTAGACATACTGCAAAGTCCAAACATCAGAGACCTTGTATAAAATATGTTTGATAATTAGGATTATTATGCTAAGTGTTTTATTTTTCAAAATCAAGAGATTAGATTCACAAGAAAAGATGTCACATTGTTTTTAGAACTTTCAGATCATGGCGATGAAGTCCCTTTGCATTTGAATGTCGTCTCCACCCCACTCTATCTTCAACATTTCATAGATCGAGATTGTTCAAAGAACAAGCTAATCAACATCAACAAACAACTAAAACCATCTTTTGATATTTTATTTTGTCAACTTATTATTTTATATTTTTTTATATGTGTGTTGTTTATTACTACTAGTAGTATATCTAGACTGTCAATAAATTCACTACTTGATTGTGTAGATGACTTTAAAAATTTAGATAGATATAATTGATGTTCCGCTGTATATAACTATATCACCCACAAATGGAGGGTATTGGTGTGATGCACTCACTGAGGTCCAAGTCATCGGACCTCGAGGTAAATCAAACTGTAATGTTGAAAGGATTTGCACATCTATTTGCTGGAAGTTGTTAATTTTTTTTTGTAACTTCATTGATTCAAAATTTATAATCATACTTATTGTATTGTAAGTTTGGATGTGTGAATATGTTAAAATCATAGAGCCACACTAGAACTTTGTCCTTTCAAGAATATGTTGATAGAACTGGACAATCTCATGTGTATCTACAATAAAGACCATGATTGACTAGCTGTCTTTATAAAAAATAATAACTTTGGCTCCATCAAATTTAGAGGAAAATATGCTATCAATTGATTTTCTAGAAGATGTGGAAGAACAAATTAATGATCAAATTGCATATAACTTTGTCAATGTGTCTTTTCCTAAGCAAGCAGAGGATGTTTAAGAGGAGCATGTAGCAGAGGATGTTTAGGTTCAAGTTGTAGAGGATGTTCAAGAGCAAGATAAATGTCAATGTTATAAAATAAAAGATGATCAACTTACTAAGGTACAAACTTTGGTTGCTGAGTTGAGCAAGGATATTGAATAGAATGATACAAAAATAAGGGAACTTCAAGATTTACTAGATATGAGTGTCATTAATGTTGATATTAGTAGTGTTGAGAAGGATAAAATTATAGGTGAAAAGATAAAATTTTAGCTATAAAAGACACAATCATAGCTTAACAAGAAATAAAATCATAGAACTCAAAACACTATTGCAAAGCAAGGTAACAAAAGAGCAACCAACAACCCCTACTCCGAATAAAGAGGTTATAGAGTCTAATGCACCAACACATACAACAATAAAGAGGTGTTCCAGAAAGAGTATTGGGGCACTATTCATAAAATTTGAACAAGCCCTCAAAAGAAAAAGAACCGCTAGAAAACAAACAAATAAGGGGAAAGAGAAAAGCAAAGAGATTGTTCAACATGAATATCTAGAAGCCCTTATCCCATCAAAAAGTGAAGCCATAGTTTCATCAAATCAACAAATTAAAGTTGCTGAGATTTAGAAGCTCAAAACTAAAATATTATGTGGCATCATTACGATACTAAAGGGGAGGGGGGGGGGGGGTGAATAGATTCATCACTTTTTTGAAAATTGAAAATACACAATAGAAAAGAAATACGAAAGTACAAACACTAACACAAGTAATTTTTACTTGATTCAGAGTCTTCAACGATTCCTACTTCAAAGTTCACACTCGTTGGATGTTTTTATTGGGCAATCACTATCAGTTCGAAAATGATTTACAAAGATTTGAGTACAAAAACTGAAATGGAAATATTATCGACAAATATAACGGAAATTTGAAGAAATCTTCATTCTTTAAACTTCGGAGCAGCCTTCTGGTGTCGTTAGAGTCTTTCGGAGCAGCGCGCGAATATGAAAGTCGTGACAGATGTTGTCCCAAAGATGCTGGTTGAAGGCTGCTTTTATAGACCCGTCCGGGCGCCTGGATCCCCTCCCGGGTGGCTGAGCTATGCTGATATGGTAAGCTCTTGTCGAAATTTCATCCGTAAAGTTTATCCATCTCCAGGAGCTCGGAACCCCTCTGAGTGCCTGGATCATTGGCTTGGGCTGACCAATCGCTATGCTCCACCACACCACGAAGATCAACTTTCATTGGTCCAGGCGCCTGGACCAACTCCAGGTGCTCAGATCGCCCGGGTGCCTGGCTAGGCACCCACCCCGATACAAGTCCTTTGCGAAATTGGTTCGAGCGCCCGGACCAACTCTAAGCGTTCGGATTCCTTCTGAGCGCCCGAACCACTCTTTTTCAGCCTTTTCTTATCTACAAAAAAGAGTTAGTCTAGACAATAAAAATATATTTATCTTGTAAAACAGAGTTAGTACAATAAGGTAATAGTAGTAATTAGATTCTATCTGCTCGAGACCAGGATCTAGTCAAGGTCTCAGCTTAGGTTTTCCAAATGGATTTAAGTTGGACCGACACCAATTATTTTCTCAACTAAAACACATCCTCACTAGATCTCTCCTCTAGTAATTTTGCTTGCTTGCCTTTAATCCATAAGGTCTTTTCGTCAATTATCAAGTCTATAAACCTAACTGGACTTCGGCTAGTTGTCAGGTCTCACAGACCCAACCAGACTTCCCTCCAAATATCAGATCCACGAATCTTTCTGAACTTCGTACCAGCTATCAGATCCAGCAGACCTAGCTGGATTTTAGCCTAGTGTCAAGTCCTCTAAATCCGTCAATATTTGCACACTTTGTAAAGTAATTAGATCATAAACACTCTAACTTTAATCCACTTGTCATTTATCAAAACCTAAGTTAGATCATTAATACAAATTGCACCAACATATTGAAGGTAGGGTTGATTGTAGTTGATTCTTGTTATTGTTAATTCTCAATGACATATTTGTTTATGTATTTATTCAACAAGCGAAGACATGCTTATATAAGAATAAAGATGTTGTGGTAACAGATGTATTATTGAAGCTCAGTTAAAGTGAGTAAGTTGGTAGTGTAGTTGCATAAATATGTAAAACAATAATGATTACTTTGTTGAAGTATTAAGTGTATATTAAAACAAGAATAATATTGTTTTCATCTTTTCCATATTGTATAGATAATAATTCATTTGAATGTTAAATTGCACTATCAACACTGAAAATAATTGAATGTTAAAATTCACTATCAACATTGATAACATTTTAATGTAATTTTTCATAGCTTCAACAATTGTAGCGGCTGTGAATATTATTCAATTATAATAATAGTGATAATTTGTTATTATGTTTTTTTTGTTTATGTAGGCTTACGGTGCTTCTAGTATGATCTAACTCTATTTTCTCATTAGAGTTGGAATCTTCCATGACAGTATTTGATTGGATTCAGTACACCCATGGCGATTGTATAAATGTATACTTTACAATTAAAGCAAATGAAGTCGAAACCTCTAATACACCGTACTACCAATATATGTTTTGTTGGGTTTGATTTAAGGTAAGTAGCTGACTACTTGAGCTAATCTTATTTATTTTTTCTTAGATTTAGTCCCTTAAAAATTATTCTTGTTATATATGATATGTTTTTAATGATGCATGTCGACACATTACACCAAATTGTGAAAAGTGATGAAGATAATGTCATTAGATATATCTTTTATACTTTTAATGATTAAGATGATCATTGACATCTATTGGTCATAGACTTGATGAAAATCAAATAATTCATTATAATTCTCTCGGCGCTGTAGAAAATTATGCTACTATTTTTGAGAAAACTATAAGTATTAAACTCTATATTCTATTATAATAAGCTTTTGATATGTATTGATTACTAATGTCATTTATGTGTAGATGGAGTTTTTAAGAGTCTTAATTGGTTATACTTTCATAGATGACATTGAGGTTTAGCACCTATTTCTGACAAGGAGTTTGAAACATTTCAAGTAAATGCCTCCATACAAAGAAAGTTATAAGTATTTGTTTATGTATGATATTCTTGATTGTAATTAAATTCTTATAAGTTAAAAAAACAATTTGCTGGTTAAATTGTGTTTTTTATGTAATGCGCTATGTGGAGAGTTTGATATTTTAGAGATCAATTTGAATTCACACAATCTGAAATAAAAGTTTATAAGTTTAGGGTTGGATATAAAATTATAATAGATAAAAACTGGAAGTTTGTGTTTGTGTGATGTTGTTTTCTATATAATATCAATGATAAAATTTAAATTGTATATTTGTATTAAAAAAGTGTGATATGATGTTGATTTGGTTATATTAAATTTTAAGTTTGTATTTATATAATCACGATGTAGTAGCTACGAATCACTAGTTGATATAACGTTAAGTCTGTGTTGTAGCAGCTACAGAACCATAACTACTACAATGTGGTCCCCTGATAGTGTTCAAACGTTGTAGCGGCTACGAGTTCGTAGCTGCTACAACGTTAAGTCTGTCTTGCAGAAGCTACGGAATCGTAGTAGCTACAACGTGATCCCTCGATAGTGTCTAATCATTTTGTAGCAGCTATGAGTCCGTTGTTGCTACAACGTTAGGTCTGTGTTGTAGCTGTTAAGACCAAAAGATTTCAGATATCTCCACAATAGTATAATATTGTTTACTTTGAGCCTAAACCTTCATGAGTTTATTTGTAGGCTCTACCCAAAAGGCTTCATACTAATGGAGATATCTTTCTATATATTTCCAATGTGGGACTTTGATTGTATTCCCAACAATCCCCCCCTCAAATAAAGGACCACTATTATTCTCATGGTTCGGACTTCCCTTTAAGCATCGAGTCACTCTTGACTTACTTAGGGCCTTCCCTCAAGCATCGGGTCACTCTTGACCTACTCAGGGCCTCCCCTCAAGCATCAGATCACTCTTGATAGGGCATCGGGTGATTTTTGACTTGCTTAGGGCCTCCTCTCGAGTATCAGGTCACTTTTGACCTGCTTAGGGTCTCCCTCACTTCGTTCAAGGTTCCATCCACATGGTTCGATCTAGATCATGAATTTGGCTCATGCTTCTTCCAGCGGTTAGTCTGGTAAAGAGCGACCTCGCTCTGATATCAATTGTTAGGATTAAAAAATTTTAGATATCTCCACAATAGTATGATATTGTCCACTTTGGGGCTAAGCCCTCAAGAATTTATTTTAGGCTATACCCAAAAGGTCTCATACTAATAGAGATATCTTCATCTTATAAATCTATGATCTTTTCTATATATTTCTAATGTTGGACTTTGATTATATTCTCAACAATCAAAGTCCTTTATTGAAAAGTAATCCAATGTGAGACTTTGAATATGCTTTATAGACTAGGACTGTTATTATTAAATTAATTGTTAAATGATTTACAAATTCTAGAAAAAATTTATTACTTATATTTTTCTAAAAATTACCATTTTCTTAGAATTTTAAAATTAATTTTAGCCTTAGTCTAGGTTAAATCCATAAAAAACATGTTCCTATAAATCTAGGACTTGAGCATCTCACAAACACACTAGGTCTACCTTGATTGTGTATTCAAAAACTTAGAACGGCGTGAAATGCGTAGAAAAATTGTTCGGACTTAAGATGCTTATATCAGTGCATCAACATAAGTTTGAGCGAGAAATACCAAATTACAATGATCAAGTTAAGTAATCCATCTTAGTTAAACACTAACTGGATACATTTACTTACTTTGACTAACCAAGTGAATATTGCTATCTTCTGATAGTCAATTAGTAATAAACGGTTAGACATTTAAGGACAATTTCTAGATGAATAATTTTACATCAGGTCCAGAGGAGGATATTTGAAAAATAATTTCAAAAATATATTTAAAAAACAATTTTAATTTAAAAATTATAATTGAATTTTTTTTGGAAAATATTATAGAAAATACTAGTTCAAAGTATTTTGAAAAATATTTCCAAGTTCAAAAAACTTGTTCAAAGTATTTTAGAAAACATTACTAAGACAAACTAACTTACTTTGAAAATAATTCTAAGTTCTTGGTTAATATACTTTAAAATCAGTCAAATTTATTGGTTAAAGGACCTTTTTGAAATGGTTGAAAAAGGCTTATTTTGAAATATTGTCTTAAACCCACTCTTACACTATTTTGAATCGTTAGTATACTTAAGAATTACTTTGAAGATATCTAAAATTTTAAACTTTAGAATTATTTTGAAATAGTTAACTTTCAAAATCTGTTATAAACCTTGTAAACTTCTTTTAAATTAAGTGAAATTTTTTCTACACTAAACTCCTCTCAATAAACCTGACAATTTTGTACTTCTTTTGCCAAAACTTTATTTTCCATGCTTCCTTTGCAAGGCTTACTATTTTTTTCCATTTCTCTGCTTATTTTTGATGAATGTCAAAGGGGGAATGTTAGAGTTTAAGTTAGAAAATCAGAATGATCAATAGAACAAAACTAACTGTCTGATTTTAGACTTCTCCTAAAATTATTTAATATATATATGTTTTATATATTTTTTCCCTAACTTTAACCCAGGTTGCCATTGCATTAAAAAAGGGAGGATTGTTGGCGCTATTTGTATTAACAATCTAATTCAGATTTTGATGAATGATAAGTGAATTAAGTTAAGTATTTTGATGATCTAATTATTTTACCAAGTGTGCAGGAGATGATAGGTTTGGAGGACCTAACATTAGGCTGAAATCCAGCTAGGTCTGCGGGACCCGATAGTTGATACAAAGACCAGATAGGTCAAAGGACTGACATGATATCTAGCAGAAAGTCCAACTAGGTTCGTGGGGCTTGACAGTTGACAGAAGTCCAGTTGGGTCTACGAACTTGATAACTGGCATGAAGACCTGGTGGGTCAAGAGGCTAGTCGATAGACTACAAACTAGTAAGTGAGAGTAAGTCACTAAAGGAAAATAACTTAGCGAGGACGCGTCTTGATTGAGGGACAGTAGGCATCGGTTCTGTTTAGGTCCACTTTAGATCCCTAAACTAAAACCTTGACTAGTTCTTGATCCTGGAAGGATAGGAATTAATTATTATGCTTATTATTACTATGCTAACTTTGTTTTACATGTTAGATGTTTTAGCTTTGGACTAACATAGTGTGCAGGGTAAAAAGAGAAAATAAGGCCTTGGGTGAACAGTGCTCAAGGCGCCTTCCATGGTATGGAAGACGCCTTTGCACTGTTCATAGAAGGCGCTTTCAAGGCTATGCAAGGCGCCTTCCGTAGGATAAAATTTAGATTCATCGCAGATAAGGACTAGGATGTTCGGGATTAGATTTCTCAGGTTGGAGTCGACTTCAAGGTTATGGAAGGCGCCTTCCACACCCTTTATAAGAGCACTTCAGCCAAGGCTTCAATACAACTCAGTTTACAAGCTTCTACGCGTTTGATTAACGTTCTGATTGCTCCAGCTTCCTGTTGCTACCTAAAAGAAGTCGTTCTACCACCAAGCTGCTTTTCCAAGTTATCCAATCATCTTCAGCAGACCGACAGCAACACACAAGTGTGTCCAAATTATTGGTAATTTTAATTGTGTTGCAAACTTTTTACTGTTGCTTTTAAAGGGAAGTGTAGGTTGTTACACTGTCCCTATCTTGTATTCATACCTCTTCTGGTGAGTCCGAAAGAGACATTTAGTGGCTTACCCATCAATAGGTCCGCGAGACCTGGGTCTTGGAGTAGGAGTCGTCGAAGCCTCCGAACCAAATAAAACTGATTGAATTTTTCGTGTGTGTTGCTTTCTTTAATCTTTTTGCTATAATTTTTTACTCTGATTTCAATTCAAATAAGTAAATCGTGATTCACTCCCCCCTCTCCGTTGTAATTTTATTTTTCTACATTAACCCTACCCTCCCCCTTTGGCATTCATAAAATAAACTAGGATAAAAGGAAGTCAAGCATAAGATAAGCAATGTCAGACATTAATGCTAAAAGAATACACTTTGTATGTACCAGACTTAGGGAGAGACTTGAACAAAAGTTCAGTTTAGAAAAAAAAATTTACAAATATTTTTAAGAGCATTTTCGAATTCAAAATTGTGTTCCAAGTAATGCCCTAAAAACTTTTTAAGTAAAAATTTTTAAAAGTTTTTGAGGAATCTGTTTTAAAATTTTCGAAGTAGTCATTTTCAAAATTTTCTGAGTAATTTTTTTTTAAAAACTTTCTGAGTAAATTTTTTCAAACAATTTTTGAGTAAACTTTTTTAAAAAATTTCTGAATTATTTTTTTTCAAAAAATTTATGAGTAAGGTTTTTTAAAAAAAAGTCTAAGTAAACTTTTTTTTCAAAAAATTTCTGAGCAACGTTTTTTAAAAAATTTCTGAGTAAGCTTTTTCAAAATATATTTGAGTAAACCTTTTCAAAAATTGCTAAGTAGATTTTTTTTTAAAAAAATTTTAAGTACTTGTTTGAGTAAAACAACTTAAATTTTATATTAATTGATTGATTTAATTGATTAATGAGAGTATTAGTTTTAATTTTAATTTACTTCATCTTTAAGTTTTGATTAGATTTAAACTAAGTTAAATTATTAATTAAAGTTAATTAATTTTATTTGTTTAAGAAAACTTTAGGTTTAACTTTATTTAATTAATATAAGTTTAATTAGTGTTTTAGATTTTCTTTTATTTTAAGTTAGATTTAATTTATGTTTTAGTATAAGTTTTAAATAAAATTTTTAAGTTTTCATTAATTGTTTAAATAATATTTTAAAATAATTTTTTAGAAGATTTTAAAATATTTTTTTTTAAAAAAGATTTTTAAAATAATTTAAGAGATTATCAAAATAATTTTTAAAATAATTATTAAAAGATTTTTAAAAATATTTTTAAAAGATTTTTTTAAAGTATTTTTAATAGAATTTTTAAAATAATTTTTAAAATAGAATTTTCAGATAATTTTAAAAATATTTTTAAAAGAATTTTTAAATGGACTTTGAAAATAATTTTAAAAAGGATTTTTAATATAATTTTTGAAAGATTTTTAAAATAAATTTTAAAAGGATTTTGAAAATTATTTTAAAAAGATTTTTAAAATAATTTTAAAAGGATTTTTAAAATAGTTTTTTAAATAGATTTGTAAAATAATTTTTAAAAGTTTTTTAAAATAATTTTTGAAATATTTTTAAAAGATTTTTTAAAGGATTTTTAAAAGATTTAAAAGAATTTTTAAACTAATTTTTAAAATAATTTTAAAATAGTTTTTTAATTTGATGTAATGCGTTAACTAATTTTACTTTACTTTCATTTAATTTTAAATTTAATACTTATTTATCTCACCTAGTTTAAGATTTCAGACAAAGAGATCCTATGATTTTGTGAGATGAGTTTAGTTGAATTTCAGAGTTCGGTTTAACTTTGTGTAAGATTCAAGTTTAGCTTTAGCTTCAATAAACAGATATTCTTTGGATAAACTTCTAAACTGTGGTGAGTCGCCTGGATATCATTAGAGTAATCACGCCTTCAAAATTTTCTAAATAGTCCTATTCACTGAATTTAATATAGAACTCTGATCCAATCATTTAGAATATATATATATATATATATATAACTTATTTTTTATAAATGTTTTTCTTCATCCCTCGTCGAAGCTTTCTCTAAACGCCAGCGATTCTCCTCGCCGCGCCCTAGCGATTCTCCTCACTGAAGTCCTCCTCGCCGTGCCTTCCCTCTCTCGCTGCGACGACTATGGGCACTCTCAAAGGCACCGAAGCCCTCTTCACAACACCTTCCCTCTCTCATTGCGACGATGACGGGCCTCTCTGGCTCTCTCAAAGGCGTGCCTTGTTACTTCATGCTTCTATAAATCCTAAAAGATCATCATCTTTGCTTTCTATTTTGATCTCTTCTATTTCGATCAAACTGTACAACTTTGAATTAAAGATAGGGCTTGTACAATTGTGCTTTCATAGGGCCAATTTTAGCCATTAAACATAATAGTGAGTGTTGGTGCAATATCTCCTAGGTTAAGGTTAACCGGGTTGACTAGGCTTGAGTTGGTTCAAGTTTGAGTCTTGATTTTTGAGTTTCGATGTTTGACAATACATGGAGATTGTTGGTGTAATTCCCCTATGATCAGGGTTTGACCTATCAGATGTGAAGAAGAGTCAAGTAGGTCAAGGCTGACCAGACACTTGACTGGGAAAGTCCTAATTAGAGGTTAGACAATTGAAAAATCCTAGTGAGTGAAGTTAGGTGAAAGTCCTGGTAAGTGAAGCCAGGCAGGTGAAAGTCCCGGTGAGTGAAGCTGGGAAGTGGGAAAATCCTGGTGAGTGAAGCCAGGTGAAAACCCTAGTGAGTAAAGCTAGGTGAAAGTCCTGGTGAGTGAAGCCAGGTGAAAGTCCTGGTGAGTGAAGCCAGACAGATGAGAAGTCCTAGTGAGTGAAGCTAGGCAGATGGAAAGTCTCGGTGAGTGAAGCCAGACAGATGGGAAGTCCTAGTGAGTGAAGCTAGACAGATGGAAAGTCCTGGTGAGTGAAGCTAGACAGATGGGAAGTCCTAGTGAGTGAAGCTAGACAGATGGAAAGTTCTGGTGAATGAAGCCAGGCACGTGAAAATCCAGGTGGGTCAAGGTTGACCGGACACCTGGTATTGGAAAGTCCAAGTAGGTCAAAAGATTGATCGGATACTTGGCACTGTTGGATCGTAAGTATTCGATAGAGGGGGGGTGAATATCGATTAAAAAAAAATTTATCGAAAATACACAGCGGAATAAACAAAACAACAATGCTAACACAAGTATTTTTTACTTAGTTCGGAGCCTTCGACGACTCCTACTCCAAGGCCCGCACTCGTCGAGTGCTTTCATTGGCCAATCCACTAGCAATTCAAAATGTTACAAATTAAAGTACAATTGTTTACAAAATACCGACAATAAAAAGAGATGAGAAAGAGGCGCGTTGTCGGAGGAGCTTTCGCAGCGTTGCAGGAGCACAGAAGAGTAGATCGTTCGTTGTACTTCTGACTCGAGCCTTTACCCTCCTTATATAGGAGGTTCGGGGCGCCTGGAACCTCCAGGGCGCCCTAGATGTGATGTAGCTGAGCCAATCAGTGAGCTCCACTTGGCGAGGTAGCGTTGGGATAAAGTTTCACCTCCGGGCGCCCGGACCTCCAGGCGCCTGGAACCATCCTGGGTGCCCGGACCCCAGTTTTTCAGCAGCTTCCTTCCTGCAAGAAAACGTTAGTCCGAAGGTAAACATGTGATATATATATCCTGCAAAATAAAGTGTTAGCACAGTTTAAGTTCAACAAGTAGAGTATTAGCTAGATTTCGTCTCCTCGAGACCGGAATCTAGTCACGATCTCGACTTAGGTATCCGAAATGGATCTAAGTCGGATTGACGCCTAATGTTCCCTTCCCGGGAACACGTCCTCACAGTCACTCCCCTCTAGTGACTTACCTTCACTTACCTGCCAGACGTCTGGTCAACCCTTCAACCCGTCTGGACTTTGCGCCAGCTATCCGATCAGCCCGTCGACCTAGCTGGACTTCGTGCCAACTATCCGGTCAGCCTGTCGACTTAGCTGTGTTGATTAATCCTAGGAAAATGTACCGGTTCTACTGTACAAAAATTTTTGTACAAGTGTCGAACCTTTCTTTAAATAACCTATTGTGTTCTTTAGAAATTAAATCAGGAATCGCAGACGGAACTTAACATCATTGATTCCAAATTTAACTTATCTGTTCTTAATGGTTTAGATTTGAATCGCAAGCGGAACTTAACACTATTGATTCAAATCTACCTAAATTATTAATTCCATAAATATTAATTTTCAAAATTGGCTTCCAGGACTGCATGGCGAGGCACATGGCCTTCTTGGATATGGGAGCAACCACCACTGCCTAGGCAAAGCCTTTTAAGGAAAGTTAATATTTATTTCCTTAAATAACTTTAGGTTAACCAAAAAGAACAATTGAATAAAAAATTCGAAAAAGAAAAAAACACAAAATCGAAAAATAAATTCGATAAACTAGATCTAATTGCCTCTTGTATTTAGAATTCATACAAAGAAAAATAACTAGTATGATGCGGAAGAAAAATACTAGTTATACCTTCTCTTTGTAAGCTAATGACCTCGAGATCTTCTGCCGTATTCCTCGCCTCGCCTTGGACGTCGTGTGGGCGACGATCCTCCAAGATGAACACCACCCAAAAGCTTCCTCCTTCTTCTAAAATTCGACCACCACCACCACCAAGGAGAAGAGAGCAAAGGGAGAGGAAGAAGGGAGAGGGCCGGCCACACCAAGAGATCACCCAAGCAAAAGAATAAGAGTTGTGTCTCATGAAGCCCCCTCACCCCTTCTTTTATATTACTTGCCCAAGGCAAATAAGGAAAAACCTTTTACAAAAAATAAAATCATCCAAGAGTTTTTCCTTTTCCCTTTTTATTTTTCCTTTTCTTTCCTCTTGATTGAATCAATCACCAATCAATGGTTATGATCAATCCTATTTGGTTTAGGATTGAATTTGGTTTAATCCTATTGGCCGGCCCTTGCTTGGGCACCAAGCAAGGTGGCCGACCACAATTAAAAGGAAAGGAAAAATAATTTTTTAAAAATTTTACAAGAAGAAATCCTCTTATAAAATTTACAAGCTCCCTTTCCTAAAGTATGAGTTAAAAAAGGAAAGTTTCTAAAAATTAAAATCATGTTTTAAAATTTAAAAACTCTCTTATAAAATTTTCTTTTTTAACATGGTGATAGAAAATTTAAATTTTAAAACTTCTTTTCCTTTTTTTTTTCTTAAACCATAAGGATGGTTAAAAAAGAAAAGTTTTAAAATCTTTTAAACTCTCTATTTAAACATGTGACCTAATTCAAATAAGGAAAGTTTTAAAAATTAAAATCTCTCTTTTAAAACTTATAGTTTTCTACAAAGAGAAGATTTTAAAAAATTCAAAACAACCCTCCCTTTTTGAATTATTATGGCCGGCCCCTACAAGCTTGGTCACCAAGCTATAGGGCCGACCCCTTTCAAGAGGATGTGGCCGGCCATTGCTTGGTCACCAAGCAATGGTCCGACCCCCTTCTTGGACACCAAGAAGAACCTTACATTTGGATGGACTTGAGGCTATAATGAGGCTACGACAGGGACCTAGAGGAGAAATTGGTTTTGGCCTTCCGATGAACTTGAGTATCCCGTGTTCGCCCCGAACACACAACTCAAATTCATCGATAATAACTCATTCCACTAGAGAGTTATTACCGCACTACCGCACCAATCCCAAATTACATTATGGGCTCCTTCTTATCATGAGTGTGTTAGTCTCCCTGTGTTTAAGATTACGAATGTCCACTAATTAAGTAAGTTACTGACAACTCACTTAATTAATATCTAGCTCCAAGAGTAGTACCACTCAACTTTATTTTCATGTCGGACTAGGTCCACCTGCAGGGTTTAACATGACAATCCTTATGAGCTCCTCTTGGGGACATTCTCAACCTAGATAACTAAGACACAGATTCCTTCTATAATCAACAACACACACTATAAGTAATATCATTTCCCAACTTATCGGGCATATTGATTTATCGAGCTAAACCTCACCCTTTGATAAATCAAAGAAATAAATATTAAATATATGTGCTTGTTATTATATTAGGATTAAGAGCACACACTTCCATAATAACTAAGGTTTAGTTCTTTTACTAAGTCAGTACAAAAGAACATACCTAAATGATCCTACTCAATACACTTAAAGTGTATTAGTGTAATTTATTAGTCAAGATAAACTAATACTTAATTACACTACGACTATACTGATAGTTTGTTCCTTTCTATCTTAGTCGCGAGCAACTGTTTATAATTTATAGAGAACCGACAACATGATCTTCTGAGTGTGACACCACACTCCATGTTGTCTACTATATAAATTAATTGAACAATTACATTTAATAAATGAAGATATTGACCAATGTGATTCTTTTATTTTAACAAATAAATGTTTACAAAAGCTAGGCCTTTAGTATACACTCCAACAAGCTGGACTTCGTGCCAAACGCCCGGTCAGCCCGTCGACCCATTTGAACTTCGTGCCAGCTATCTGGTCGGCCCGTCGACCTAGCTGGGCTTCGTGCCAAACATCAGGTCAGCCCGTCGACCTGTCTAGGCTTCTCGTGTACACACGGTCAGAGTGTTAGACAACAACGAAACTAACTTAACTTATCTTATCATTCATCAAAACTTGAGTTAGACCATTAGTGCTAACCACACCAACAATCTCCCCCTTTTTGATGCAATGACAACCTGGTTAAGTTTGTGAAAAATATGCAAGTAAAAACAAGCATAAGGTTGTTAAGTTAGCTTTTAAATTTTGTTGTTTTTGTTGGTTGATTTAACTAACTTAAACCACCTAACCCTCCCTCTTTGGTATTCATCAAACAATTAACATATCAAAAAATGCACAAAAATTTAACAAAATCTAGAAATGTAAGTCAGATTGTGTTGGGCGAGTTTAAGCTAGAAACATAGAAAAATAACTTCTATTTTAAGTTTTTCACTTTTATCTTTTTCAAAAAGTAGTTACGTTTAAAAGTATAGTTAACTTTAGAAAGATAATTGTAATTTTTTAAAAGAATTTTTAAAAGAATTTTAAAATAATTTTAAAATATTTTTGAATAATTTTTAAAAGAATTTTTAAATAAATTTTAAAAGAGTTTTTAAATAATTTTGAAAATAATTTTGAAAAGATTTTTAAAATAATTTTAAAATAATTTTAAAATATTTTTAAAATAATTTTTAGAATAATTTTTAAATAATTTTTAAATAATTTTTAAATGAATTTTAAAATAATTTTTAACTGATTTTTAAAAGAATTTTTAAATAATTTTTGAATGAATTTTTAAAAGAATTTTTTAAAATATTTTTAAAAATAATTTTAAAAGACTTTAAAAATTATTTTTGAATAATTTTTAAAAGAATTTTTAATTAATTTTTAAATTATTTTTGAAAGAATTTTTAAAATAATTTGTAAAGAATTTTTAAATAATTTCTGAATAATTTTTAAAAGAATTTTTTTATAATTTTTAAAAGAATTTTTAAAAGAATTTTTTAAATAATTTGAAAAGATTTTTTTTAAAGAATTTTAAATAAATTTTAAAAGAATTTTTAAATTAAGTTTTAAAATAATTTTTAAGTTAAGTTAATTTTAAAATAACTTTTTTTTTTAAATTAGTTTTAAAATTCTTTTTATTTTAAGTTAATAATTTTTTTTGGTTAAAATAACTTTTTAAGTTGATTTAATTTAACATAATTTTTAAGATTTTTTTTAAAAAAATTATAATTGAATTTTCGATTATATTTATTTTGATTTGGTTATGTTTAATTTTAATTAGATCTAATTTAATTTAATTTGGTTTGGTTCAATTCGATTTGGTTTGGTTCGATTTGATTTGGTTTGGTTTGATCCTATTTGGTTTGGTTCGATTCGATTCAATTTGGTTCGATTCGATTCGAAGTCCTTAGTCATCTCACCCGAACTAGGTTTTCAATCAGGGAATCCTATAATTTTGTGAGATGAATTAGGTTCAGTTTTAGGGTTTGGTTTAACTTTTTGTTAGATTTAGGTTTAGCTTTGGGCTCAACAAATAGACATTCTTTGGATAAACTTCTAGGCTATGGTGAGTCACTTGGGCATCATTGTTGGTACAGGAAGCATCCGACGATCAAACCCAAGTTTTGATAATGGCAAAGGGTTCAAAGTTAAGATTAATTGTTGTCTAACATACTTGAATAAGTGTTTCAGGAAAGTCCTAACTGCGGTTAGGCATGTGAAAATCCTAAGGGGTGGTAACCTTAGGCCCTAGGGGGTGATAACCCTAGGTGGAGGAAAACCCTAAGGGGCGACAACCTTAGGTCCTAGGGGGTGGTAACCCTAGGTGGAGGGAAACCCTAAGGGGCGACAACCTTAGGTCCTAGGGGGTGGAAACCCTAGGTGGAGGAAAATCCTAAGGGGGGGGGGGGGGGGGTAACATGTTAGTTAGAGCCCTAGAGCCAATTATGTGATGATTATTGTATGGACTCGTTGTATCATATTCTTGTATATAAATAAAGGTATTTCTTTATGGTTATTATACTTACTTGTATTGGTGCCAAATAACTAAGTATAATAGCGTCCTTGAGTAGAAGGTTCTTATCTATATCAATCGATTGGTTGAATCGATAGTGAGATGATATAGAGAACACTACTCTTAATCATTCCTAGTCAAGTATTAACATTCAGGGACAATGTTAATGTGACGAGACTAGCATGTAGGTCAACTCGATGACTTGATCTCACAAGTCATGAATATGGAGATATCAAGTTGACACATGAGTATGCATTGGAGAATGTATACTGAATGACCTGCCATGAGAAAGTATCATGGATCGTTATATGAGTGTCATATACTTTCTCATGTGACTATTAGTATGACTATTAGTCCTTGGACCTGAAGTCACCATGGTTCCCTACATAAGGAGTTACATACTTTGGCTTCGTCAAACGTCACATGTAACTGGGTGGACTATAAAGGTGATTACTAGGTATGTAACAAATTATGCGGAGGGATGTGAGTAATTTAGATGGGATCTATCCCTCCTATATAACGGGAGTGACATAGTTATTCTTGATAGAGTGAGACCACTAAGTGCATGACCATATCCAAATGAGTCAATATGAGATATTGAGCTCATTTGATTCAAGTGAGTCTACTTGGAGTTCAAGATTTAGATTGATTAGAGGATGACACGGTCTATGCCTCACATTGATTAATCTAGATGTCAAGGATAGAAGGACATTGTCATATATTGTGAGAGTCACAATTAGTAGTCACAAAGGTGATGTTAGATCTCAACATTCTTGTAACTTGGGTAGTAATGATGTGTTGCTAGATACCGCTCATTACTTATGCTTCTAAATGAGTTTAGGAGCATTTCCAACATTACAAGAACTTATAGGGTCACACGCAAAGGGCAATTAGATGGAGATTCGGTTCATATGATGAACCAAGAGGATTAGGTTCATGTGATGAACCAAATTGGATTAAGAGTAATCCAAATTAGATTAATTGAGTAAGACTCGATTGAGTTACACTTGAGTTAGACTCAAGTGAGGCTAGACTTGAGTTAGACTCAAGTGAGGCTTAATGATGATATTCATTGAATTTTGAATTCAATGATAAATGGAATTCAATTTGAATTTTAGATTCAAATTTCGAATGAGTTTCAAAATGACCATTTAATGAAGAATGAATATTCATTAAATACTCATTAATGCTCATTAATGAGTCTCATTAATGGTGTTAATGAGCATTAAGTATTTTCATTAGATGAAAATACTTAAGCCATTTTTTACTCTTATTTTCATGATCGATCATTATTATTCCTCCTTGATTCTTCTTCTCTCCCTCTCCACCTTGGCCGAAACCTTCAAGGGTGCTAGCACACTCTAAGGTTTCTTCTCCACCTTTTTGTTTGTGTGGATACACATAGAGGGGTGTTCGCTTGACACCCTTGAGATCCGACGAACCTTGGACGAGCGGGATAAGGGAAGGACTTCGCATCAAAGGTATACATCTAAACATGTAGATCTAAAGTAGATCTAGGATTAAAAACTTGTACATGTAAAATTTTATTATTCGCACGGATCCGGTGGCATGAGATTTCGGGGTTTCCGCAACGCAGAAAGCGGTTTTTGCGGCTCGAAAATCCCAACATAACCTTAGGTCCTAGGGGGTGGTAACCCTAGGTGGAGAAAAACCCTAGGGGGCGGTAACCCTATGTCCTAGGGGGATTGAAACATTTTTAAATAAGTTCTTAAAACACTTTTTAAAATTCAGTATTTTTTTTTTCAGTTCAAAATCCAAGTACTTTTCAACTTTAGCTATACTTTCTAATAACATTTTCAAAGCTAGTTCAACTTTTGCTAAAGCATCTTTTCGAGTTTAAACTATCTTTTAAAGGATTTTTCAAAATTCAATGTTTTCAACTAAGTGTTCTTCAAAAAGCTTGCTAACATTTTAGCTAAGTGACTTCTATAGCTGTTTCCAAAATTAGCTAAGCTAAAATATTTTTTTCAAAAGTCTTTTTCGAATTGAATTAAGTACTTTTTAGAAAATACCTTCAACTTAGCCAATTTAGAGAAAAGTCCTATCTCAAATGAAATTAAGCATTTTTTCGAAAAAGTTTCTCAAGTTCAGCTAACCTCTTTTCAAAATAATTTACCTAAGTACTTCGAATCTACAAGATCTAAGTTTTCAAATCTAGCTAACTTGTCTCAAAAAAAGGCTTCTCAAAATTTATCTACGTATTTTTTTGAATGTTGCTTTCCTTAGCTAAAAGTTATTTTTAAACTTAATCTTTTAAAGCTATCTTAAAAGATCTCTTGCGAATCCTTAAACATTTACTTAGCTAAACGTTTTACAAGACTATTAAATTCAAAAAGCTAAGTCTTTATCCCTCTATTTATATTAAGGCCATTATCTTTTCTAAATATATTTTTTAAAAAGTTAAAGCTGAGGCCATTAATCACATATTCAATGTTACCCTCTTGTTTATTTTGATGTATGGGAAAGGGGGAGAGGAGGAAAATTCAAAGCAAAACTTAAAATTCAAATTATTCAAATTAAAGGGCTCTTATTAAGGGGGGAGCCTTACATCGTTAAAGGCTTAAGTTTGTTTCATTTAATTACTTAAGCCTGCTTATGCTTTTTACTTAAAACTTTGAAGATCATTATTGCATTTTTTTACTTAACTTTGAATTTCGGTTACCATAATCAAAAAGGGGGAGATTGTTGGTGCAGGAAGCATCCGACGATCGAACTCGAGTTTTGATAATGACAAAGGGTTCAAAGTTAAGATTAATTATTGTCTAACGTACTTGAATAAGTGTTTCAGGAAAGTCCTAACTGCGATTAGGCAGGTGAAAATCCTAAGGGGTAGTAACCTTAGGTCCTAGGGGGTGGTAACCCTAGGTGGAGGAAAACCCTAAGGGGCGGTAACCTTAGGTCCTAGGGGGTGGTAACCCTAGGTGGATGAAAATCCTAAGGGGGATAACCCTTGGTGCTAGGGGGTGGTAACCCTAGGTGGAGAAAAACCCTAGGGGGCGGTAACCCTAGGTCCTAGGGGGTAGTAACCCTAGGTCCTAGGGGTGGTAACCCTAGGCGGAAAGTCCAGTTGGTCTGGATGATCAGACTGACATCAGGTAATCTCTCCTGAGGGGAGTAGGTGAGGACGTGTTCTCCGGAAGAGGGAACAATAGGCTTCGGTTCGACCTAGGGTTTCCGGTCGGAAATCCGAAATCAGAACTGGATAGTTCAGAGACTGTCACTTACTGCTTTCACTATATTTTATGTGTACTAACTTTGTCTTGCAGGGTATGTGTGTATTTGGTGAACTAACATGCTTTGCAGGGACAAATTGTTGGGGTTGCAAGGCTGCAAACATAGTCCCACATTGAAAACACATGGGAAAGATCATGGGTTTATAAGAGAAAAGATATCTCCATTGGAATGAGGCCTTTTGGGGAGAGCCCAAGAGCAAAACCATGAGGGCTTAGACCCAAAGTGGACAATGTCATGCAATTGTGGAGATATCTAAATTCTTTTCGATCCTACAATTGGTATCAGAGCCTGAACTGCCAGAAGGTTTAACCGTCGACTGTGCACAAGAGCTATGATCTGATTGAGCCATGTGTATACAATATTGACCTCGAACAAAGAAAGGGGGGTTCCTATGTTCTGTTCAAGAGGACCAGACACCAGGCAGGAAGTCCTAGTTGCGGCTAGGCAAGGAAGTCCTAGTAGGTCGGGTGGACCGAGGGGCAGGAAGACCTGGTGGGTCGAGGATCGGACATAGGAATCCTGTGGTCCTTTGTTTGAGGGGGGGGGGGATTGTTGGGGTTGCAAGGTTGCAAACATAGTCTCACATTGAAAACACATGGAAAAGATCATAGGTTTATAAGAGAAAAGATATTTCCATTGGCATGAGGCCTTTTGGGGAGAGCCCAAGAGCAAAACCATGAGGGCTTAAGCCCAAAGTGGACAATATCATGCAATTGTGGAGATATCTAAATTCTTTTCGATCCTACACAAATGAGCAAGGCCAGCCTAGGATGAACAGTGTCCGAGGCGCTTCCATGGAGCTTGGAGGCGTCTCGAGTGCAAAGGAGCGGAAGTCTGCGCGGCAAAGCTGGAGGCGCCTTGGACCGCAGCTTGGAGGCGCCTTGGACTAGCTTGGAGGCGCCTTCAAGTGGATCAGAGGAGAAGATTTTAGCGCTGATCCACGCGACTGACTCGGCTGCTTTGAGGTGCCTCGGAAGGGCTTTGAGGCACCTCCAAGCTCCATGGAATGTACAATGAATTAAAAGGGGTATTCAAGCAGCAGGTTGTACAATGAATTAAAAGCTTTCCTTCTCCTGTGTTTTGCTTAAGAATTGCTTCCAAAGTGCTATAGCGACATCCCGATGACCCGGAGCTTTAGTTTCGATTTTGTTGTTGTCGGTATAAAGTTTATTTCAGTTCATAATTGTACTTAGTTTGTAATACTTTTTGAGATTATAGTTGTTACCCAACATAAACGCTCAACGAGCGTGGGCATTGGAGTAGGAGTCGTCACAGGCTCTGAACCAAGTAAATAGCTTGTGTTCGTGTGTTGCTTTCTTTACTATTCCGCTGCATTTATTCGAACGTTTTTCCGATTACGAAACACGTGAAAGCCCGAGCGCTATTCACCCCCTCTAGCGCGATCTCGATCCAACAATCATTAGAGTAACCATGTCTTCGAGGTTTTCCAAATAGTCCAATCCATTGAGCTTAATACAAAACCTTGGTCTAACTGGTTAGGATCCGTAAAGGGTAGCTTTGGTTAGTTTCACTTAGCCAAATGCACCAGGTCGAAGCCATATCTTCCTAGACATGCATAGACTAAGCTCCCCTAACGTACTATCATTCAAGACTTCACAGTACTGTTGGTCAAGTTAAACTATTATTCCTTTTGAACTAATTCTAATTACCATACCGGGTAGGTTGGTTTTGGTTACCCTGTTGGGTAAGTTAGTTTTGGAGGTGTCAGCTATTCTGGAGCCTCCCCTTGAATTATTGGTCCGATTTAGGTTTTAGTTTTTGTTAAGATTTAATGTATAATTTAATTTAAGTTTTAAGTTTTTCTTTTAAGTTAATTTAAATTTTAAGTTTTAATTTTGAATTAATTAAATTAGTCAAATTGTCCTTCTCTAAAGGAGTGTATTTAATGTTTAAGTTTTTATTAATTTTTAAATTTGAATTAATTTAATTGTTTGAATTATATCTCTTTAAAGGTTTATCTTTTACCTTTTTATTAATTGTTATTTTTAAATTTTCTAGACTATCTTTGTTTAACATATTATTTTTAACATTTAAGTTTGTTAAATTTAGTTCGAATTTTATTAGAGTGTTTGATTTTATCCTTATATTTTCTTTACCTTTTAAGTTGATATGATTAGTTGAATTTATTAGATTAGTCTTATCTTTAAAATTTAATTTTAAATTATCTTGGGGTTGGATAAGATTTTCTGGATTAATATTGTCTAGATTATTAAATAATTTATTAAGAAACTTATTAATTTTATCTAGTTTGTCATTCTTATCATTTGAATTTTCAGATTTATTTTGGTTTAAATTTGAATTTTTAAGATTATTAATTATTTTCAGATATTCTGAATTAATTAGATTTGTTTTATCAGATGATATCCTAGGGGTATTTTTTGATGTGTTATCAAATACATTGTTTTCACGTATATTTTCAGAAATATTAACATGCATATTTAAATTACTACTAGCAGGGGTATTTTGGTAAATATTACTAACCTTGAGCGCAACCCCTAATTCAGTAGGCTTTTCGATTGGATTTGACTCGAGTTCAGATTTGACTTGATCTTCTAGTTCCATCGGCTCCTCGTGAAACTTGATCAACTGGGTCCAAAGCTCATGTGCATTCTTGTACTTTTCTAGTCTGCATAAAACATTGTTAGGTAAAATATTACAAATAATTTTACTTACATTTTTGTTTAGTTCTGAGTCCTTAGAAGGTTTTCTCAATATCATCCAATAATCAAATCTAAACTTCCGAGGAAACATTCCAATATTCGCCTCCAGTAGTTGAAATCTTCTTGATCGTATGGTGGTGGTTTGTGGATGCTCTGCGCTTCTTGAAACATTGGTATATGCAAAAAATAGACAAGATACAATTTCCAAGACTTTGTCTTGGGGTAAGCAGTGAGGGAGATAAAGAAATATTCATGAATAATAATAACAATTTCTTTTAAAAAATAATAAAATATTAATAAAATATTTTAAAAAATATTATTATAATTTTTTTGAAAATGCGATATTTCGCTAATACCGACCAATGGTGAAATAATGAAAATGAAGTTTTCAAAAATAGTTTTGGAGGGAAAAAAATGAAAGGCGTAAGGGTATTTTTTAAACCTAAACGATATCTAATTTTTCTTTAAAAAAACTCCCCTTTGCCTGATTGGTGGTTGCACCAAATCAGAGCGGTACCTGCTCTGATACCACTTGTTGGATCGTAAGCATTTGATAGGGGGGTGGGTGAATATCGATTAAAAAAAATTTTATCGAGAATACGCAGCGGAATAAGCAAAACAACAATGCTAACACAAGTATTTTTTACTTGGTTCGGAGCCTTCGGCGACTCCTACTCCAAGGCCCGCACTTTTCGAGTGCTTTCGTTGGGCAATCCACTAGCAATTTGAAATGTTACAAATTAAAGTACAATTGCTTACAAAATATCGACAATAAAAAGAGATGAGAAAAGAGGCACGTTGTCGGAGGAGCTTTCGCAGCGTCGCAGGAGCACAGAAGAGCAGATCGTTCGTTGTACTTCTGACTCCAGCCTTTACCCTCCTTATATAGGAGGTTCGGGGCGCCTGGAACCTCCAGGGCACCCTGGATGTGACGTAGCTGAGCCAATCAGTGAGCTCCACTTGGCGAGGCGGCGTTGGGATAAAGTTTCACCTCCGGGCGCTCGGATCCCTCCCGGGCGCCTGGACCTCCGGGCGCTCGGAACCATCCCGGGCGCCCAGACTCCAATTTTCCAGCAACTCCCTTCTTGCAAGAAAACGTTAGTCCAGAGGCAAACATGTGATATATATATCCTGCAAAACAAAGTGTTAGCACAGTTTAAGTTCAACAAGTAGAGTATTAGCTAGATTCCATCTCCTCGAGACCGAAATCTAGTCACGATCTCGACTTAGGTATCCGAAATGGATCTAAGTCAGATCGACGCCTAATGTTCCCTTCCGGGGAACGCGTCCTCACAGTCACTCCCCTCTAGTGACTTACCTCCACTTACCTGCCAGACGTCCGGTCAGCCCTTCAACCCGTCTGGACTTTGCGCCAGCTATCCGATCAGCTCGTCGACCTAGCTGGACTTCGTGCCAGCTATCCTATCAGCCCGTCGACCTAGTTGGACTTCGTGCCAAACTTCCGGTTAGCCCGTCGACCCATTTGGACTTCGTGCCAGCTATCCAGTCGGCCCGTCGACCTAGCTGGGCTTCTTGCCAAACATCAGGTCAGCCCGTCAACCTGTCTGAGCTTCTCCTACACACTCAGTCAGAGTGTTAGACAACAACGAAACTAACTTAACCTATCTTGTCATTCATCAAAACTTGAGTTAGACCATTAGTGCTAACCGCACCAATAGGCACGAGGAAATCCAAATGGGTCAAGGGTGATCAGACATCTGGTGGAAGTCCAAGTGGGTCATGGAGGACCGGACACTTGGCACGAGACGGTAAGTCCAAGTGGGTCAAGGTTGACTGGACATTTGGCACAAGAAGAAAAGTCCAAGTGGGTCAAAGGGATTGACTGGACACTTGGTAAAGAAGTCCTAGCAGGTCAAGGTTGACCGGATGCTAGGCATAATATTCCAACAGGTCACAGTTGACCGGATGTTGGAATTGGAGACCTTGGACTTGGTTTTAAGCAAGTCAAAGGGAGACCAATTGATCAACTGATCGATTGAACAGGGGTTCAATTGATCAGCCGATCGATTGGGGCTGTGCTGCGACAAGCAGTGGCCCAATCGATCGATCGATCGATTGGGAGCTTATATCGCGCGCATAGAACCATTCCCAATCGATCAGCTGATCGATTGGGCACCTCCAATCGATCGACCGATCAATTGGGGAACTAGAAATCGTGCATAGAAGCTGAATCAATCAGTCGATCGATTCAGGCGATTTCTAGAGAGCATAGAGGCGCTCTGAATCAATCGACCGATCGATTCAAAGCCTCCCCAATCGATTGAGAGTCATTCAATCGATTGAGATCCGACCGTTGCGCAGGTTTAAAGCCGTTGGTGAGCGATTTCTTCGACACGACTTCGAGCGCTTCTCCTCAACTCTAAGCGATTCTCTCTGAGCTCTCACCGCCAGTTCTTGAAGGTTCTTGGAGGCAAGTGCTGGTGCACTTCCAAGTCAAGAGGTGTTCTACAAGAAGAAGAAGAAGTTAGGGTTAGGGTTAGGGTTTCTCGGTGTAAATCTTATAAGATTTTAGTTGTATTTGCTTTCCTTTCTTTCTTCTTGTATTGAGAGTGTTGTAAGGCTTCTCCGCCTTCGATAATTACCATAAAGGAGTGTTTTCATAGTGGAGAGTGCTCGCATGTGTGGATCCTTGGATTAGTCACCTCTTCTTGAGGTGGATACCAAGTAAATCCTTTGTGTTAGCATTGTAAGTTTGCTTCGAGTTCATTCCGTTGCATATCATCATCAAAGAAGCAAGCCATGAGAAGCGCAACGAGCTATCCCCTCTAGCACATTTCGAGCCTAACAAGTGGTATCAGAGTAAGGTTGCTCTTCACCAGAATCATCACTGGAAGGGGCAAAGAAGCTAGAGGGTGAAGAAGTTGGAACAAAATCCATAAAGTCGAAGACTTCATCAAAAGGCTCAACTTCAAATGGAATTCTGAGATGGACTCGGATTCGACATGAGGGTGCCTCCACCATTCACAATGACGAGCTTCGATTCTTGGAAATCAAGAATCAAATTTTTTTTTATGATGGAGATAGAGCAATGGTTTGATCTAATGGAAGACTTTGAAGCTCCAAAGAATTCAAAAGGCAAGATCCTAAAGAAGAGCAAGTGGAGCCAAGGGCAAATTCAAAGGAGCGAGGCAAATGACAAAGTGACCAAGTTATTGGTCAATTTATTGCCAAGCAATATTTTGGCTCAAGTTGAAGAATTTAACGATGCCAAGGAGCTTTGGAGCAAATTGGCAAAGATTCATTAAATCCCCTCCACTGTACAAAATCAAGAAGAATCCAAAGAGGGTGACTCATTGGATCAAGACAAAGAGGAAGAGGACTTCGAAGTTGAGAGATGCTCAACTTCCGAAGAAGAGGTCCAAGAAGCTTCATCTTCAACGGAATACAACGATTTGTTCCATATACAAGATGAAGATGAAGAAATCTCCACCTCTAGGATTGAGGGGGAGAGACCGTCGCTGACACTAGATCAAGAAGAAGGAGAAGTTTCTACTTTCGGGTCAAGCGAAGAAGAAGAAGAAAGTGCCATCCCTATACATGAAGGTATAATTATTTCAATTAAAAATAAAAATCATATTATATGTTTTGAGTGTAGGGAACATGGACATTACAAGAGCAAATGCCCTAAGTTGACCAAGAAAAAGAGTCAACCGACACTTAAGGGTAAGGAGAAGCCTAAGGAGACCGCCCCCACAACAAAGAAGAGCAAGGAGCACATTGTGTGCTTCTTGTGTCATCAAAAAGGACATTATCAGAGTCAATGTCCTAAGGGGAGGAAAACGGTCAAAGTCAAGGGAGGAAACTCAAGTCAAGAGGGAGCTTCCAAGGTAAAACCTAAGGTAACATTTATTGACGCAATTCCTCTTAAAAATGGTAAAGAGCATGCTAATTCTAGTTTATATCATTTTAATGCCATTTACCATAAAAATAGAAAGCATGATAATATTAATGAAAATCATGTGGCTTTTCATGCTAAGACTACCACACCTAGGGTTAGGAAGATAGATAAAAACCTAGGCAAGAACACTAAGGACCGTAGTTATAAGCCTAAAAATAAAAATGCTTAAGGATTTAATGAAAAACCAAAATCTAGGGATTTATGGGAAGAAAATCAAGCCTTGAGGTCAAGGCTTGATAAAATGGAAAAGACCCTAAAAAGATGAAAAATATCCTAAAAGGGCAAAATGAGCATAATCTAGGTCTAGGAGCACATAAGACATCCAATGGCCATAGAGGTTTGGGATACAAACCTAAGGCTAAGAAGGATGTAACTTCTTATCATAGGGTTCCATATAACTATGGGACAAACTCTAGGTCTAGGGGTCAAGTCAAGGATACAAGGGAAGTTATCCCTAGGAGTATCTTTGCAATGACAAAAGTGACTAAGACTTCTAAGAAGTCTAACAAAGTCACTAAGAATGTCACAAGGAAAGCTATCCCTAAAGTTGACCTAGAGAAGGTGACCAAGGCTTCTAAAAAACCTAACAAGGTCATTAGGAAGGTAACTAGGGAGGTTATCCCTAGTGAGTACCTAGAGCATCCAAGGAGCACCAATAGATTTTGGGTTCCTAGGAGCATTTTCTCTACACCCTAGAGGGTTAGAGGGTGTCAACTCAAATTGGAAGGGTAGTTAACACAACCTTGATGAAGTTGACACTCATAGAGCATTTTCAAAGGTTAATAATAACCTTTGAAAATGAAGTGGATTATTTATTTACTCTTTGTAAGAGTAAAATTTGCCATAATTTGAGAAACTTGATGTAATTTATATTGGCACAAATTAATGAAGTGCAAAAGAAATGCCAAGTTGAGTTTTGACATTTTCTTAAAGGAAATAATGGCAATCTAGGATTATTTGTAGGTTTAGCTAAGGATTTAAGGACACTTAGATAGATAATCTAGGTATATTTTATTTATACAAATTTCCATGCTTTGCTTGCCCATCACATGCCATGACATCATATTTTGCATTCATGCTTATTATGAAAAACACAAAAATATCATATCATGTCATACATACATCATGTAGTTATAGCAAATTTTCTTTTAAAAATTATTCTTTTTGATGTATGCCATAACTCATCATGCATTATGTTTAAATTCTTTGAAATCAACGATAATGACATTTACTATCAAGTAACATCCTAGGTGGATGTTCATAGTCCAAAATACCTAGATAGATATGTATGATCCCTAGTTTAGGGCAAAACCAAACTTTACATCTCACAAAGAACTATAAGGTGACTTGTATGTATTTTAGTACACATTAGATACAAGTGAGATGTTAGGATATGTTAGGATGATGAACAAAACTCAAGATGTTGATTTAGTGCATCTAGTTGAGTTTTGGTTTTATCAAAACACATTGTTATGTGTTCTCCAATCATTGGGGAAGCTAATGTACAAGCCATGTACATTGAGTCCAAAGAACATGGTTGGAAATTGGTTTTGAAAATAATTTTAAAATACTTTTGGAAAACCTTGGCGAAGACTATCTTTTGATAGTACTCATCATTGAAAAGTTAGACACAAACTAGAAGAAAACATTGAAGTTTTTACAAGTTTTCAAGTTTATGTTAATCTTTGAAAATAGGAAGTATTTTCTTAGAAAACTATTTTTCCATGAGAGTATATAACCTAAATAATGTCTACAATAAATTTCATGATTTTTAGAATTTTGTAGAATTTTTGGGACGTTTCTAAATTTCGTTGAAATTCTAAATTTCGTTGAAATTTTAATTCAGGAAATCAGAGCTCCAATTGATCAGCCGATCGATTGGGAGGTATTTCCCATGAGCAGTAGCTCACGGAATCGATCAACCGATCTATCCACTCTCTCCTAGATCGATCGGGCAATCAATTCAGAGGCAGGTTCTGCGAACAGAACCTCTCTGAATCGATCAGTGGATCAATTGAAATGGTTTCAATCGATTGAGACCCAACCCAATCGATTGGGAATGCTGATTTTGGCTATGAAAGCCTAATTTCAGCATTTTAAACCATTTTTAGTCTAGGTAACCATTCTTAACCCCTTGAAACACACTTATATACATTTAGGGGGAGTTTTCATGATGAAAACAAGGATAGATTAGCTAAGGGAGACTAAGTAGGAGTCACTACAACAAAAGTGACTTTTCACAGCGCATCATCAACGACGTGCAGTTAAAGCGCGCTGTTAATAATAGCTTTTACGGTATGCCCAATTATGTGCACCGCAGATAGTATAATGTTTATACAAACAACAGCATGCAAACAAAATACGCTGTCAATAAAATTTTCTACGATATATAAAGTACACTATTAAAAGTTAATATTAACAGCGTGCGATACCTGCTGTTAATACTTATTAGATATATGTAAATGACGACGTGTAAAAAATGCATGCTGTTAATAAATATTATAAAATATTAACAATAATCTTGCCACTCGAATTATTTTTCGTCAAAAACCAAACTTCTCCCCGCTCACGACCCAAACTCTTCACGCAAACAAATATGCCAAGCTCCTCACGCCGAACCAAACTCCTGAAGTTGCAACCCTAATCTCGCACCTGTTGGTGCAACCTTAGGTCAAGGTTCACTTGGTTGACCTGACTCGAGTTGGTCAAGGGTGACCTGACTCGAGTTGTATTTTGATGTTTGACAATGTTTGACGAGAGTAGAAAAGTTGTATTCTGATGTGTTGACAAGAATACGAACTTGGGAGATTGTTGGTGCAACCGTAGGTCAAGGTTGACCTGGTTGACCTGATTCGGGAAAAAGTCCAAGCAGGGAGCTTGGCATTGGAAAAGTCCAAGTATGGAGACTTGGCACTGGAAAAGTCCAAGCAGGGAGCTTGGCACGCGAAAAGTCCAAGTATGGAGACTTGGTACGGGAAAAGTCCTGGTGAGTGAAGCCGGGCAGTGAGAAAGTCCTAACTGGGATGTTAGGCAGTTGGAAAGTCCTGGTGAGTGAAGCCAGGCAGTGGGAAAGTCCTAACTGGGATGTTAGGCAGTGTGGAAAGTCCTGGTGAGTGAAACCAGGCAGTGGGAAAGTCCTAACTGGGATGTTAGGCAGTGGGAAAGTCCTAACTGGGATGTTAGGCAGTTGGAAAGTCCTGGTGAGTGAAACCAGGCAAGGGAAAATCCAGATGGATCAGGGATGATCGGACTTCTGGTGTTGAAAAGTCTAAGTGGGTCAAAGGGATTGACCGGACACTTAGCGGGGAGTGCTAGCAGGTCAAGGGAGTGACCGGATGCTAGGCATGATGTACCAACAGGTCAAGGTTGACCGGATGTTGGTGTGGAAGCCTTAGGTTTAGGGTTGAAAAGTTTGGATCGGGCTGCAGACCGATCCAATGATACATGGCTCATCTGATCGGTCTGGTGACCGATCAGTGACCGATCAGTATGCTACTGATGGTTATCTGATCGGTCTGGAGACCGATCAGAAGGAGATCAGTGGCAGCGGAGAAAGAAGCCTGATCGGTCCGTAGACCGATCAGGAGGTTCCCTGATCGGTCTGTGGACCGATCAGGAGGTTTCCTGATCGGTCCATGGACCGATCAGGGACGGAACAGAAGCATAGGCTTCTTCCCTGATTGGTCTGCAGACCGATCAGGATGTTGCCTGATCGGTCCACAGACCGATCAGGGTTCTAGCCGTTGCGACGCAACGGCTAGTTTCTTCGCTGTTTCTTCTTCGCAGGTATAAAGGGGCTGAGAGCTTCTACAGGGATACAACTTCTTCTACTTCTTCCTGCTTCTAGCTTGCTGCTGCTTGCGATCTGAGCTTTGTTGAGCTCTCCCCAGTAAGCTTCGTGTGAGCTTCCAGTCGACGGTCAGCTGCTGCTGTTGTCCGAGAAGTTGTTGCTTCACAGGCAGTCGACGAGAAGGCGAGTTAGTGTTTATACATTGTTCTTGTCTTTCTACTTGTATTCCTTGTATTCTAGTCTGCTGTTGCAAACGTTTGTGGCGAGGTTTCTCCACCCACAAGGAGTATATTGTATTAGCCGGTTTTCCGGGGGCTCATCCACCGACGGATTGATAGGGCTCGTCCACCTCACGGACACGCCGAGGAGTAGGAGTTCATCTCCGAACCTCGTTACATCCTTGCGTTTGAGGTTTGCTTTCTTCTTCTTAGTTTCTTCCTTGTATTTCCGCTGCAACTAACCTAATCGTAGGAAGAAACGCGAAAGATTGGGGTCGGATATTCACACCCCTCTCTAGCCGTACAAAAGATCCTAACAAGTGGTATCAGAGCGAGGTTCGCTCTTCATCGGATCAACACCCGTGGGAGCAAAGCTAGAGAATGGATCTCTATGGAGAAGATGTCACCATTCCACCCTTCTACGAATGCGGCGACTTCGCGTATTGGAAGGTAAGGATGAAGTATTTTCTTATGACTAACATAATGAATTGGTTTTGTGTACAAGAAGGATTTACTCCTCCGGTGGATAAGGAAGGAAAACCACTTGAGAAGAAGGAGTGGACAAGAGAACAAATTCACAAATCCGAAATCAACAAAGAGGTAACGAAAATAATTGAATTTTCATTGCCTACTAACATCTTGTGTAAGATAGGTTACAACAATGCCAAGGAATTATGGGATAACTTGGCCAAGTACCATGAAGAGAGCTCCACTTCAAGCCATGAAGAGGAGCCTAGTGAGCCAAGTAGCTCACATCATGAAGAGAGCAAATTGGAAGTTGAGGGTTACTCAACATCTAAAGAAGAAGAGGAAGTGAGTTCTTCTTCTTCAAGATCGGAGCACGAAGAAGAAGCTTCTACCTCCGGGAGGGATGAAGAAGAGAGCATCCATTCATCCTCAACCCTAGGTAACTCAAACACCTTAAGTTCAAGTAAATTGCATATAATGTGTTTTGAGTGTAGGGAATTTGGGCACTACAAGAGTAAGTGTCCAAAGAGGGTAAGGAAGACTCCACCGGCGCCAAAGGTCAAGGTAGCCAGAGTCCCGACACGCAAGGGCAAGGAGCACGTGGTGTGCTTCCAATGCAAGCGAAGGGGACATTATCGGAGTCATTGTCCGAGGGGGAGGCAACCTCACAAGGGCAAGAGACCGAGCACTTCTATAGGGGGAGCTAAGGCAAACCCTAAGGTATCATTTAAGTCTCATTCGTGCAATACTAGTAAGATGCATGCTAGAAATTTTATTGCACTAGTCAATAATGATAAGCATGATAACATTAGAAATCGATACACATGCTTAGGTGCCAAACATGTCAACCTAGATAGGGATACTACTAGGAATGCCAACCCTAGAATTACCTCATCTAAGGTTAAGGAGAACCTAGGTAGGAATCCCAAATCAACTAGACACATGCCTAGGAATGCCTCAAAGAAAAATGACAAATCAAAAATTGAGGTATTAGAGAAGGAGAATCAAGTCTTGAGGTCAAGACTTGATACTTTGGAAAAGGCTCTTAAGAACTTGGAGAAGTCATCTCTAGGGTTTAAGGGTCAAATTTCAAAGCCCAAGGACAAGAAAGGTTTGGGTCACAAACCTAAGTCCCAATTGGTCAAGCCCACTTACCATAATGTTCCATTCGATTATGGAACAAAATCTAGGACTAGGAAGACCACCACCAAGGTCACAAGGGAAGTCACCCCTATAGTTGACCTTGATGAGACCCAAATGACCAAGGCTTTAAAGCCTAAGAGGGTCATTAGGAGGGTTGCTAGGGAAGTTATCCCTAGTGAATATTTAGTGAACCCAATGAGCTCTAATAGGTATTGGGTTCCTAGGAGCATCTTCTCTACCCCATAGATGGGTTAGAGAGTGTCAACTCCAATAAGAAGGGTAGTTAACCCAACTTTGAGGAAATTGACACTCAAGGAGCATTTTTAAGGTTTTTGGGAACCTTTGAAAATGAAATGGAATAATCTTTGTCATTCACTCCTTGGAAGAGTAAGTTGTGCCAAAGTGAGAATATATTAATCTTACTTTAAATTGACACAATTTGGAAAAACCTAGAGAAATATCAAATTGGGATTTTGATATTCTCTTAGGTAATCAAGGCAATCCGGGCCTTAACTTAGAAGTGCTACTCTTGTAGAATTTTAAATGGTATAAATCAAACAAGAGATCAAGAAATGTCAATTTGGGTTTTGACATTTTCTTGGAGCACTTTGGGCAATCTAGGATTAGAATTTAAGTTAGCTAAGTGATTAAGGATACTTAGATAGGTAATCTAGGTATTTTATTTGTGTTAACTTACCATGGTTGTTTGCCATATGCCATGTCATGACATCATATTTAATTTATGATCATTTGAAATGCCATGATAATGCTTAGGTTATTATATGTCATGTGTTAGTTTAGTTTCAAACTTTATGCCATGACATCATGACATTGGCACATGTTTTTATTTATGATACCATTTTATGCCATGTCATCATCTCTTGCATTAATAATCAATTAAATTGATTTAAGGATGAAAAACACATTTTGATATTGAGATCAAATTTGTGTTTAGAAAATGCATGAGACCTTAGCCTAAGATACCTAAACCCATATCTCACATCAAAATTGACATGGATGTGCTTGATACACTCTAGATGTGTGTGAGATATTAGGATCATGAATTAGGATCAAGGTGCATAGCTCTTGTACCTAGATGAGCCTAATTCAAGATATGGGGGATCATAGGGAAAGCTTGTGTACAAGTCATGTACATATAGCCCTAAGATTGTGGTCCCAAATTAAAGGGTTTGAAATCATTTCAAAATTGTTTTGAAAACCTTGAGGAAGCTTTCCTAGGGATAGCATTCATCATTGAACATTGTGATACAAAGGTGACTTAACTTTGAACTATTTCAAAGTTTTTGAATTGTATATCAAGATTTGAAAATGGAAGTTATTCTCATAGAAAACTATTTTCCATGATAGTATATGTTATGAGGAATGTATCCTCAAAATTTCACATTTTTTCGAATTTTCTGGAATTTTTAGGAGTTCGAATGGAAGGAAATCAAATCTGATTTCAGAGTGTGGATCGGTCACCGGACCGATCCAGAAGTTCTGATCGGTCCGGTGACCGATCGGTGACGATCCAATGCGATCGGTGGCGTGGATCGGTCCGGGGACCGATCGGCTTTGATCGGTCCGGGGACCGATCGGGAGGTTCCTGATTTTCTCACCGTTGGTCTGAAATTTCAATGGAAGTTGGGTTTTGTGGATTTCTAAAGGTTTGAAACTCTCCAAGACATTGTTGGTGCAATGGTAGGGGAGTTGACTTTGGGAGTTTTACTCCTTGAGGATTAGTGATATGGGATTATCACTAAGTTGGTTGTTGAGTTTAGTATCAAGGGGAAATTAAGAGTTTCAATGAAAGATATGGGACTTTCATTAGGAAGAAACTTTTGACCTTGATACCCTCCTTTTCTTTTTGATGTGTGTCAAAAAGGGGAGAGCGTTCATTGGAGAATTATTGGAGAACCCAAGTTAGGTTATCGGGTTAACCTAAGCTAGGGGAAGAATGTCAAGGAATGTTCAAGGAAGAACATTGGAATTCTTTTTGATGTATGTCAAAAAGGGGGAGAATTATTGGAGAACCCAAGTTAGGTTATCGGGTTAACCTAAGGGGAGAATGTCCAGAGAATGTTCAAGGAAAGAACATTGGACATTGGAAGATGGTTGGAAAACCTAAGTTAGGTTATCAGGTTAACCTAACTTGAGTTTGGATTTTGTCAAACATCAAAAAGGGGGAGATTGTTGGTGCAACCTTAGGTCAAGGTTCACTTGGTTGACCTGACTCGAGTTGGTCAAGGGTGACCTGACTCGAGTTGTATTTTGATGTTTGACAATGTTTGACGAGAGTAGAAAAGTTGTATTCTGATGTGTTGACAAGAATACGAACTTGGGAGATTGTTGGTGCAACCGTAGGTCAAGGTTGACCTGGTTGACCTGATTCGGGAAAAAGTCCAAGCAGGGAGCTTGGCATTGGAAAAGTCCAAGTATGGAGACTTGGCACTGGAAAAGTCCAAGCAGGGAGCTTGGCACGCGAAAAGTCCAAGTATGGAGACTTGGCACGGGGAAAGTCCTGGTGAGTTAAGCCAGGCAGTGGGAAAGTCCTAACTGGGATGTTAGGCAGTTGGAAAGTCCTGGTGAGTGAAGCCAGGCAGTTGAAAAGTCCTGGTAAGTGAAGCCAGGCAGTGAGAAAGTCCTGGATGATGGATTCTGGTGTTGGAAAGTCCAAGTAGGTCAAGGGAGTGATCGGATACTTGACACGAAGAGGAAAATCCAGATGGATCAGGGATGATCGGACATCTGGTGTGGAAAAGTCTAAGTGGGTCAAAGGGATTGACCGGACACTTAGCGGGGAGTGCTAGCAGGTCAAGGGAGTGACCGGATGCTAGGCATGATGTACCAACAGGTCAAGGTTGACCGGATGTTGGTGTGGAAGCCTTAGGTTTAGGGCTGAAAAGTTTGGATCGGGCTGCAGACCGATCCAATGATACATGGCTCATCTGATCGGTCTGGTGACCGATCAGTGACCGATCAGTATGCTACTGATGGTTATCTGATCGGTCCGGAGACCGATCGGGAGATGACCTGATCAGAAAAGGCCTGATCGGTCCGTAGACCGATCAGAGGTTTGATCGGTCCGTGGACCGATCAGAGGTTCTGATCGGTCCATGGACCGATCAGGACGGAAAGCATAGGCTTCTTCCCGATTGGTCCGCAGACGATCAGATGTTGCTCGATCGGTCCACGCATCGATCAGGTTCTAGCTGCGACGCAACGGCTAGTTTCTTCGCTGTTTCTTCTTCGCAGGTATAAAGGGGCTGAGAGCTTCTACAGGGATTCTTCTTCTTCTACTTCTTCCTGCTTCTAGCTTGCTGCTGCTTGCGATCTGAGCTTTGTTGAGCTCTCCCCAGTAAGCTTCGTGTGAGCTTCCAGTCGACGGTCAGCTGCTGCTGTTGTCCGAGAAGTTGTTGCTTCACAGGCAGTCGACGAGAAGGCGAGTTAGTGTTTATACATTGTTCTTGTCTTTCTACTTGTATTCCTTGTATTCTAGTCTGCTGTTGCAAACGTTTGTGGCGAGGTTTCTCCACCCACAAGGAGTATATTGTATTAGCCGGTTTTCCGGGGGCTCATCCACCGACGGATTGATAGGGCTCGTCCACCTCACGGACACGCCGAGGAGTAGGAGTTCATCTCCGAACCTCGTTACATCCTTGCGTTTGAGGTTTGCTTTCTTCTTCTTAGTTTCTTCCTTGTATTTCCGCTGCAACTAACCTAATCGTAGGAAGAAACGCGAAAGATTGGGGTCGGCTATTCACACCCCCTCTCTAGCCGTACGAAGATCCTAACAGCACCCTCCTCACTTGAAGTCTCTTCAGGCCGATTCTCTACCGCGCGTGCCAACCCTAAGCCTCCTCTCTTTGGTGAAGCCCTCTCTCCGGCGAAGCCCTGCCCGACCAAGCCCTCTCCACCGAATTGAACATCTTCCTCGGGATTTTTTTTGGCGCTCTTGCAACTCTTGTCTTTCTCAGGTTGGATATCTTTTTTGGTGATCTTGTAATCCTTGTTTTTTTGTTCCACCGAGAGTTCTGATGTCTGAAAGAATCCGTTCAAGAACAGCCCACAACTGGTTCTCCTGGGACCTCCACAACTAGTTCTTCCACCCCAAGAACAACCCTCTGTTCCCAAAACCTGCGAGTGTATTATCTTTTGATAGTCTTGATTCAGTGAGTTTATTTATTTATTTTACTCTGTGCTCATCAGGTCGTTCTCTATGATCGAGTGCGTTTTGGGACACTATCTATTGCGGAAGATTCAAATGTTTAAATTTTTGGGTTGGAAGGGCATGATGTCGAGTGGAGAAGTCAAGAAGGTATCTCGTCAGGATATACAACTAGTAAGGATGCTTTTGAATTTATTGTTAGTAGTGAATTTATTGTGATGCTCATAAAGTAAGAATTACATTCAAGTTAAACTGGAATGAAAGCTAACCGAGGGTGGGAAGAAAGAATTAAAAAAAATGTTGAAGATGTTATCATCCAATTTCAGTTGCCTTCAATTAGATCTGTACGTCAGTTTTGGTCCTATGTTGTATAAAAAGATCATATGTGCTTTGATACTTCAATTGGTTTATTGATTTACAAATTTGGTGCATAACCATCCATGTTTATATATGTTTGCTCCATCCTTATCTCTAGTTGCAGAATAGTTTAGGTCAACCTTGTTTATGTAATTCATGTGTAGGATATAGGTGTCCAATGCTTTATTTTTGAAAAGTTTTTTTAAATGGTCAATGGAGGTGCCAAATTAAAAAAAAAGATATAATAGGGATCGGCTCATTAATAGAGTCATTTTGATAATGATTATAAACTCTAGAGGAAATAACAATTTTTCTGTACTATTTCTTTATTTGTAATCCATTACCTTTCTTGTAGATCAATTTCATGCTTCTTCATTGTGAAAGGGCTGCAGTATTATTCTTAGTCCATCTTCCGGATAACTACTTGCATGTGAAATACTCAATTTTTTTCACCAGTGCTCATATTTATTTGTATCTATAAGTTGCATTTACTCTTGGTAGCTACCATCTCCAGCACTTCCACAATGATTATGAGTGAGCTTTTACGTGTTGCAGGTTTCTGAAAGCTAGAAAATTTGATCGTGAGCAAGCAACTCTTATGTGGGCCCTCATATGCTTCAGTGGAGAAAGGAATTTGGAGTAGAAATAATTTTAAAAATACGTATTTTATTGTCTCTGTGAACTTTAGGAATTTGGCTGCTTTGTAAAAGTATAGAAGGTTAGTGAGTGTCCCTCCCTATCAAAATATTTTTTTGTTATGTTATCAAGGTGTTTCTAACTCCCCTTGTTTCATAATAAGAAAATTATTGTTTGATTCTTTTCAGACACATGAATCAGTGGTTGATTATCTAATGCTAACTTATGTCATTTGATTTTTGTAGGAGTTGTCTCATGAATGTTAGCTTGTGAGAATCGAGTGGCCTATTAATGTTGGGACTATTTTATGTATTCCAATGCAAGAGAGTTAGAAGAATCAACGCAGCAATCAGAAATCAGTGTGGACTTTGAACTACTTGCACTACTTCAAAGAGACATAGGAGAGGAAAGACTTGCTACTCATAATCTTTTTTTTACCTTATCAACCTGTAACACAATTATTTCTATTGGAATGAAAAATTATATGATATTTATTTATTTTTATATACCTGTAACACAGTTATTCCTTTAGTGATAATTGTACAATATTAATAATTATATGTGTGATATTTTTTTTATTTTATGTACAATTAACTGCAGCGCGCGGTTGTGCGCTGCGGCAGCGCGCGACCGCACGCTGCGAATGCAATTTACCGCAGCGCGCGACCGCGCGCTGCGAATGTGTTATGACTTTTAACAGCATGGAGTTGTGCAGCATGCGATGCACGCTGCGAATAGCATAAATGCACGCTGCGGAAAGTCATTTTTGTTGTAGTGAGTTTAGGTTGAGGTTTGGTTTCAATTGAAGTTTTTGAACCTCAAAACTTCTAAATTTGGGGTTCCTAAAGATTTAGGGATTCCAAGTCATTGTTGGTACAATGACAGAAGGTTGAAGCATGCCTTTAGGGGAAGTTACTCTTTAAGGACATGAAAATTAATTTTTCATACACCTTGGAAGGTGGTTAACCTTCCTTAGCGTAAATGCTCAAGGTTGAGCATTTAAACACAATGGAGAGTGGATATCTTCATTGTTTAGTTGGTTAATGCTCAAGGGTGAGCATTGGAGATAATGAAGGGTATGAGACCTTCATTGTGGTGTTGTGAACAACGAGTGAAGTTGTGAACAACGGTGAGTAACTCTTTAGGGGGAGAGTTCTTTTTGATGTGTGCCAATAGGGGAAGAATGTAGGGTTTAAGTTAGACATTCTTTACCTAAAGAGGGAGTTTGCCCTCTAGGAAAGGGAGAGAATGAAGGAAACCCTCATTCATACTTTGGCATGAAAGGAAGTTGAGCTTATGGGATTAGCCTAATTTAAAGGTATTGTCAAACATCAAAAAGGGAGAGATTATTGGTGCAATATCCCATGGGTCAAGGTTGACCAGGTTGACTAGGCTTGAGTTGGCTCAAGCTTGAGTCATAATGTTTGGGTTTCGATGTTTGACAATACATGGAGATTACGAATGCAATCATCCATTTGGGGAGATTGTTGGTGCAATTCTCCTCTAGTCAGAGTTTGACCTATTAGATGTGAAGAAGAGTCAAATAGGTCAAGGCTGACCAGATACTTGTCTGGGAAAGTCCTAACTGGAGGTTAGGAAATTGAAAAATCCTAGTGACTGAAGCTAGGTGAAAGTTCTAGTAAGTGAAGCCAGGCATGTGAAAGTCCCGGTGAGTGAAGTCGGGCAGTGGGAAAATCCTGGTGAGTGAAGCTAGGTAAAAATCCTAGTGAGTGAAGCTAGGTGAAAGTCCTGGTGAGTGAAGCCAGGCAGATGGGAAGTCCTAGTGAGTGAAGCTAGGCAGATGAAAAGTCCTGGTGAGTGAAGCCAAGCACGTGAAAATCCAGGTGGGTCAAGGTTGACCAGACACCTGGTATTAGAAAGTCCAAGTAGGTCAAAGGATTGACCGGATACTTGGCACGAGAAAATCCAGATGGGTCAAGGGTGACAGGACATCTGGTGGAAGTCTAAGTGGGTCATGGAGAACCGGACACTTGACACGAGACGGTAAGTCCAAGTGGGTCAAGGTTGACCCGACATTTGGCACGAGAAGAAAAGTCCAAGTGGATCAAAGAGATTGATCGGACACTTGGTGAAGAAGTCCTAGCAGGTTAAGTTTGACCGGATGCTACGCATAATATTCCAGCAGGTCATGGTTCACCGGATGTTGGAATTGGAGACCTTGGACTTGGTTTTAAGCAAGTCAAAGGGTGACCAATCGATCAACTGATCGATTGAACATGGGCTCAATTGATCAACCGATCGATTGGGGCTGTGTCGCGACAAGGAGTGGCCCAATAGATCGGTCGATCGATTGGGAGCTTATATCACGCGCATAGAAGCGTTCCTAATCGATCAGCCGATCGATTGGGCACCTCTAATCGATCGATTGATCGATTGGGGAGCTAGAAATTGTGCACAGAAGCTGAATCGATCGGTCGATTGATTCAGGCGATTTCTAGAGAGCACAGAGGTTCTCTAAATCGATCGACCGATCGATTCAAAGCCTCCCCAATCGATTGAGAGTATTCAATCGATTGAGATCCGACTGTTGCACAGGTTTAAAGCCGTTGGCGAGCGATTTCTTCGAAACGGCTATGAGCGCTTCTCCTCAACTCTCAGCAATTCTCTCTGAGATCTCACTGCCAGTTTTTGAAGGTTCTTGGAGGTAAGTGCTGGTGCACTTCCAAGTCAAGAGGTGTTCTACAAGAAGAAGAAGAAGCTAGGGTTAGGGTTTCTCGGTGTAAATCTTGCAAGATTTTACTTGTATTTACTTTCCTTTCTTTCTTCTTGTATTGAGAGTGTTGTAAGGCTTCTCCGTCTTCGGTAGTTACCAAAAAGGAGTGTTTTCATAGTGGAGAGTGCTCGCGTGTGTGGATCCTTAGATTAGCCACCTCTTCTTAAGGTAGATACTGAGTAAATCTTTTGTGTTAGCATTGTAAGTTTGCTTCGAGTTCATTCTGCTGCATATCATCATCAAAGAAGCAAACCACGAGAAGCGTAACGAGCTATTCACCTCCCCCTCTAGCACATTTCGACCCTAACAGTGAGAACAATGGTATAGGATGTCAATAAAAAAAAATAAACAATACATTAATTTGGTGAATACAGAGTGCACAATTTTGCATCAAAGCAGGATGTCTATTGTAGGTGTGTAGTTTATTAGCAAACAAATGGACGTGTATAGGCCTATGATTGTTGGTTGATACTCGGAATATCGTACTGGTTCCCCTGTATAAAAATTTTGTACAAGTCCTGAACCATTCCTAACAACCTATTGTGTTATTTAGAAATTAAATTAGGAATCACAAATGGAACTTAACATTATTGATTCCAAATTTAACTTATCTGTTCTTAGAGGTTTAGACTTGGATCGCAAACGATACTTAACATTATTGATCCAAATCCACCCATGTTACAAATTCAATTAAATATTAATTTCAGAGATTGGCTTTCAGGTTAAACATGGTGAGGCACTAGACCTTCTTGGGTATGGGAGCATCCACCACTTCCTAGACAAAGCCTTTCAACGAAATTTAATATTTAATTTCCTTATAGTAACCCTAGGTTTAACCAAAAGGAACAATCGAATCACAAAATTAAAAACAAAACAAAAGAACACAAACTCGAATCACAAATTCGAAACCTAGACTCATATGCCTCTTGTGTTTGGTATTTCAAAAATTCATACAAAGAAAAACTAGTATGATGCATAATAGAATTACAAGTTATACCTTTCTTTGTAAGCAACAACCTCTTGATCTTCTATCGTATTCCTTTTCTTATCTCGGACGTTGTGTGGGCAACGATCTACCAAGATGAGAACCACCAAGACACCTTCCTTCTTGCAAGTTTCGACCACCAACCTTCAAGCTCCAAGGGATGCTAGAACAAAGCCTCCTTTCTCTCCTTCTTCTCCTAGCAAGAACCGGACACCACAAGAACTCCAACAGAGGGATGCACCGGCCACTAAAGAAGAAGAGAAGAGGAGTATAGGGCCGGCCACACCAAGGAAAACAAGAGAGAAACAATAGAAGAGATGTTGTGAGGTGAGGCACCTCTACCCTCTCTTTTATATTCCTTGGTCTTAGCAAATAAGGAAATTTAATTATAATTAAAATTCCCTTATTTTCCTTGCCATTGGTTAATAAGGAAAATTTAATTAAAAATTCCTTTTAACTCTTTACATGGCCGACCCCTACAATTGCTTCAAATAAGACAAGTTTTAAACACAAAATTAAAACTTCCTTATTTGTTTCAGGAAATTTTAAAAATAAAATTTCTCTTTGAAAATTCCCTTCATGGTTGTTTATAAAAGAAAACTTTTATAAATTAAAATCTCTCTATTAAAACATGTGGATGATTACAAAAAGGAAAGTTTTCTCAAAATTAAAATCTTCCTTTCAATTTACAAATAAAGAAAGATATTAAATCTTTTCTCTGAATCTTTTGTAGAAACTATAAAAGGAAAGATTTAATTTTAAAACTCTCTTTTAAAATCATGAGGATGGTTACATAAAAGGAAAGTTTTATCAAAAATTAAAATCTTCCGTTTAACTATAAATAAGGAAAGATATCAAACCTTTCTCTTAATCTTTTGTAGAAAACTATAAAAGGAAAGATTTAAATTTTAAACTCTCTTTCAAAACCATGGCTTCCAAATTAGGAAAGATTTTAAAAAATAAAATCCTTTTATTTTATATGGCCGGCCACACTAAGCTTGGGTTCCAAGCTATGGCCGGCCACCCTACTTGGCTCAAGCCTTTGGCTTGGCCGACCCAATCTTGGGTTCCAAGCTTGCTTGGCCAGCCACCTAAGGGTGGGTAGGAAGTGGGTATTTGGTGGTTATAATTCTCTAAATATAAGAGGCTACGATAGGGACCGAGAGGAGGAATTAGTTTTGATCTCCCGATGAAATTAAGCTTCCCGTGTTCGCCCTGAACACCCAACTTAATTTCATCAATAATAATTCATACCACTAAAAAATTATTATTCAACTACCGCTCAATGCCAAATTATATTTTGGGCTCTTTCTTATCATGAGTGTGTTAATCTTCCTGTGTTTAAGATGTCGAATGTCCATTAATTAAATGAGTTACTGACAACTCACTTTAATTAATATCTTAGTCCAAGAGTAGTACCACTCAACCTTATTGTCGTGTCGGACTAAGTCCACCTGCAGGGTTTAACATGACAATCCTTATGAGCTCCTCTTGGGGACATTATAAACCATGATTATTAGGACACAGTTTCATTCTATAATCAACAACACACCATATAAATAATACCACTTCTTAACTTATCGGGCCTATTGATTTATCAAACTAAATTGCACCCTTTGATAAATCAAAGAAATGAATATTAAGTATATGTGCTTGTTATTATATCATAATTAAGAGCATACACTTCCATAATAATAAAGGTCTTGTTCTTTTATTCAGTTAGTATAAAACTTACCTTAAATAGTCCAGCTCAATACACACCATGTTGTTTACAATATAAATTAATTGAACAACTACACTTAGCATATAAATGTAGACATATGACCAATGTGATTCTTTATTTCAAAATAAATATTTACAAAAAGCTAGGCTTTTTGTATATACTCTAACAATCTCCCAGTTATACTAAAAGACTATGCTTCCATAAATGTTGCCATACATCTGATTCCCATTCCTTCATCATGCCCATTAAAAGCTATTGCCTTAAGGGCCTTAGTGAAAGAATCTTCCGGTTATCATATGATGCAATCTAGGCGACAATAACTTTTCCTCGTTATATGATGTTTCGTATTGGGTGGTACTTGCACTCTATGTGTTTACTTGCCTTATGGGCTCGTGGTTCCTTCGAGTTTGCTACTGCTTATTATTACAATACATTGTAATAATTTTGGGCAAACCAGTAATCACATCTAAGTCCATCATGAATTCTCTGAGCCATACAGCTTCTATGGCTGCCTCAGAGGTTGCCACATACTCAGCTTTCATGGTGGAGTTCGAAAAGCATCTATGCTTATCATTCCTCCATTGTAATGGCTTTACCTCATAAAGTAAACACATAGCCTGATGTAGACTTACTATTGTCCCTATCTGATTGGAAGTCAGAATCCGTGTAACCCACAGGGATCAAATCATCTACTTGGTAAACTAGCATATAAGCTCTAGTCATTCTCAGGTACTTTAATATATGCTTTACAACAGTCCAATGTCCTTGTCCAGGGTTACTTTGATATCTGCTAACCATGCCCACGATAAAATAGATATCCGATTTCGTGCACAACATAGCATACATCAGGCTTCCGACAGCTGAAGCATAAGGAACTGCCTTCATGTCATCTATCTCCTTTGATGTGTTCGGAGACACCTCTTTAGATAAAGCTATTCCATGTCTAAAAGGTAGAAAACCTTTCTTGGAGTCTTGCATGCTAAAACGAGCAAGGATTGTATCGATATATGAAGCTTGGGGCAAGCACAACATCCTTTTCTTGCGATCCCTTATTACTTTGATCCCAAGAATATGTGCGCATTCTCCTAAGTCCTTCATATCGAATTGCTTGGACAACCATACCCTTACTTCCGACAACACTTTGATATTGTTTCCAACTAACAAAATGTCATCTACGTATAGTACAAGAAATACCACCACGTTTCCATCACACTTCTTGTATACACAAGACTCATCCGGACACTGAACAAATCCATACGACTGGATTACTTCATTAAACTGGATGTTCCAAGACCTTGAAGCTTGCTTCAGTCCATAAATAGACCGATTTAGCTTGCACACTAGATTCTCTTTCCCTTTTTCAATGAACCCCTATAGATGCTTCATATGGATGTTTTCTTCAAGACTTCCGTTAAGGAAAGCTATCTTGGCATCCATTTGCCAAACCTTATAATCCATATGAGCAGCAATAGATAAGAATATCCGGATAAACTTAAGCATTGCTACTGGCGAAAAAGTTTCCTCATAATCGATTCCCTCTTTCTGAGTATACCCCTTCGTAACAAACCTTTCTTTGAAGGTTTCTACCTTCCCGTCTGTCCCTCTTTTCCTTTTGTAGATTCATTTACATCCAATAGCTTTTACATTATTTGATGGTTCTACAAGCTCCCAGACTTTATTATAATACATAGATTCTATTTCAGAGGTCATCGCTTTTTGCCAAGATACTGTATCTTTATCTTGGAGTGCTTCGTCATATGTTCGGGGATCAGGTTCATGCTTACCAAGGATTAAGTTCGAAGACTCTCCCAAAAACATGAATCTCTCAGGTTGCCTCACAACCCTCCCACTACGACGAGGCACTGTCTGTGGCTGTGTATCATTTGTGATACGTGTTGCAGCTTCTTGTGATATTTTATCTTGTACTGTCAGTATTAAAGTAGACGAGTCCTCTCTAATTTCTTCTAGAACAATTTCATTCATGGGCTTATGGTTCATTACATAATCTTCTTCTAAAAATCGAGCATTGATGCTTACAATGATCTTCTGATTTTTAGGATTATAAAATAAACCACCTTTCGTTCCCTTAGGATATCCCACAAACAGACAAACTTCTGTACGTGATTCCAACTTGTTAGTATTTCCCTTCAGTGCATGTGCTGGACTACCCCATATCCAGATATGACTCAGACTAGGCTTACGCCCATTCCACAATTCCATGGGAGTAAAGGGTACTATTTTAGAAGGTACCCTATTCAGAATGTACACTACTTTTTCCAGAGCAAATTCCCAAAACGAATTTGGTAATTCTGAATAACTCATCATTGATCTAACCATTTCCATAAGAGTCCTATTCCTTCGTTCTGTCACACCATTCTGTTGGGGTGTACCATGTGCAGACAATTGGGATTGAATCCTAGCCTCTGATAAGTAATTCCTAAACTCTCCAAAGAGGTATTCGCCACCACGTTCAGACCGTAGTGTCTTGATACTTTTACCATGACGTTTCTCCACATCAGCCCTGTACTCTTTGAACTTATCAAAGCACTCAGACTTGCGGTGCATCAAGTAAATGTATCCGTATCTCGAATAATCGTCTATAAAAGAGACAAAATATTCATAACCGCCTCTTGCCTGGATAGACATAGGACCACACAAATCAGAATGAACCAGTTCTAACACATCTTTGGCTCTATACCCCTTGGCCTTAAAATGCCTCTTGGTCATTTTTCCTTCCAGGCAAGATTCACAAGTTGAAAAGTTTTCCAACACTAATGAACCCAAGAGTCCATCAGCTATAAGCCTTTGAATCCTACTCAAGTTAATATGACCAAGCCTTAGATGCCAAAGATATGTTTAGTTCATTTGAGAAGGTTCCTTTCTCTTATTGGAATTAGAAGATGCATTATTAATTTCCATTTGTTGCTTTGTGGGAGAAATTAGATTTAAAGTATACAAATTGCTTACTAATGTACTAGAACAGATAATAACCCTATTCTTCTTGATAACTACTTTGTCATCAAAAGAAACAGAATATCCATCCATAAACAATTTAGAAGCTGAAATTAAATTCTTTCTAAAAGTTGGTACATAAAGATAATTTCTTAAAACCAAAGTTCTATTCCTATCGAATGATAAGTAGACGTCTCCGACTGCAATAGCCGCCACTTTTGCAGCATTGCCCATGTAGATAGTTATCTCTCCCTCATATAGTCACCGGGTTTCCTGGAACCCCTGTAATGTATTGCAGACATGATCAGTGACTCCTGTATCTACACACCAGGTGCTGGTAGATAACACCGCTAAACATGTTTCAACTACTAGAGAATAAGATATACCTTTATTGTCTTTCTCCTACGAGGACAGTCTGCCTTCCAATGTCCAGTCTGCTTACAGATGAAGCACTTGCCCTTTGGCTTCTTCACTCTAGCTATAGGCCCAGTACCTTGAGATCTGTTTACCTTCTTTGTTGAGCCAGCATGTTTCTTCTTCTTCTTGCCTTTCGACTTAGAAGTAGAAACATTTTCAGCAAAGTGAATCTGAGAACTATGACGAAATATACCTTCTGCTGCCTGAAGTTCTGTCAGAAGTTCCGCCAACGTATATGCCCTTTTGTTCATGTTATAGTTCAGGCAGAACTGCTCAAAATTTTTGGGTAGTGTTTGGAGAATAATATCGATCTGGGTTTCCCCATCGATTTCACCTCCAAGGATTTTGTATTTCATTCAAATAAGCCATCATCTTTAGGATATGATCCATTACGGGAGTCCCCTCTGACATGGTGGCTGTCATTAATTTTCTCATAGCTTCTTGACTAGCAGCCCGATCTTGGTGTCCGAAGAGATCATTGAGATTGTTCATGATATCATAAGCAGTTGGTAAATCCTGATGCTGATGTTGCAACACATTTGACATTGAAGCCAAAATGTAACACCGCGCCATCTCATCTGCCTTTACCCATTTCTTATGATACTCAATCTCCTCTTCACTAGAATCACTATTAGGCACATTAGGGAAAAGCTCTGATAGTACAAACTAATAGCCTTTAGCAGTCAGGACAATGCCCAGGTTTCTTTTCCAATCTATATAATTGGGACCAGTAAGTTTGTTCTCTTTCAATATAATAGCCAGTGGATTGAAAGACATCCTAAGAATCACAAAATAAGTTTTGGTCAAGACTTTAAATTTAAAATAATATTGATTCCTCAAACAATACTATTTAAATTTACCAACACCTCAAAACACCGTGAATTTTGCATGCCACGTTAGTGTGGAGATATACAAATTCAACATTTGTAAGAGGAGAGTCTTACCCATTAATTTTATTATCTTGTCATCCTAACTTTATGACAAATAAAATTAATAGTTGGTATTCCTTTGGTCACACAAATAATAGCAGTGACTCCGTTAGGGAGGATACTATTAAATGCGCATAAGTGTATACCATTACTTGATACTTAGTCCATTAAATAGGATTATGCCCCTTCAGTTGGAGAAGATCACACGCTCCTAAATAATTTCCTATAACCATCCATAAAGGAAGTTTGATCTAGTGATCCGCAAACAAACTCATCCGTTGTGGAGGGAGGCACTCAAAGCCAACACACAAGTTTGCTGCATCACTTACAAACCAGTAATGGAGATCGTGGAATTTATTTACTAATCCCTCTCCCACTTAGTTATTTAAGGTGAGGATTTTTAACTATGCAAGCACACATCACACATCACAATAAATAAAGCAACAAATATGGAAAAATAATTTTCCAACTATTATGGCCTTTTCCATCACTGTCCTCCATGTGCCGCCAACCCTAGCTGCTGCCATTTTTAGCCACGGCAATCGGGTCTTGTCGCCGGATCTATCTTGCTTCCTTTTCCGCTGCGCCTCTGGTCCACAAATAGTACCACATCTCGTAAGGATACGATCCGCGACAAAAATAGAATTTTACATATATCGATCCTATATTCCGCAAAGGAATGTACATGTAATCTAGATCAAAACAAAAATATAAAGTCCTAAAACTAATACAGCTCCTGCTGTATTTAGTACATACAATCATGCAAACACAAAAATGCCCTTGACATGTCCAAGGGTCCAATCACATACAATATCTATAAACCATAATAGTTGGAGCCTGCAACCACAGAGTTAGTACATCCTACTATTATCCTGCCTAAATTATGTATGAAATGTGCATAATTAAATTGAAAACCAAACACACAGAGATAAGCCCTAGCTCTGATATCAATTGTTGGTTGATGCTCAGAATATCGTACTGGTTCCCCTGTACAAAAATTTTGTACAAATCCTGAACCATTCCTAACAACCTATTGTGTTCTTTAGAATTTAAATTAGGAATCACAAACGGAACTTAACATTATTGATTTCAAATTTAACTTATCTGCTCTTAGAGGTTTAGACTTGGATCACAAATGATACTTAACATTATTGATCCAAATCCACCCATATTACAAATTCAATTAAATATTAATTTCAGAGATTGACTTCCAGGTTAAACATGGTGAGGCACTAGACCTTCTTGGGTATGGGAGCATCCACCACTTCCTAGACAAAGCCTTTCAATGAAATTTAATATTTAATTTCCTTATAGTAACCCTAGGTTTAACCAAAAGGAATAATCGAATCACAAAATTGAAAACAAAACAAAAGAACACAAACTCGAATCACAAATTTGAAACCTAGAATCATATGCCTCTTGTGTTTGGTATTTCAAAAATTCATATAAAGAAAAACTAGTATGATGCGAAATAGAATTACTAGTTATACCTTTCTTTGTAAGCAACAACCTCTTGATCTTCTATCGTATTCCTTTTCTTATCTCGGACGTTGTGTGGGTAACGATCTACCGAGATGAGAACCACCAAGACACCTTCCTTCTTGCAAGTTTCGGCCACCAACCTTCAAGCTCCAAGGGATGCTAGAACAAAGCCTCCTTTCTCTCTTTATTCTCCTAGCAAGAACTGGCCACCACAAGAACTTCAAGAGAGAGATGCACCGACCACTAAATAAGAAGAGAAGAGGAGTATAGGGCCGGCCACACCAAGGAAAACAAGAGAGAAACAATAGAAGAGATGTTGTGAGGTGAGGCACCTCTACCCTCTCTTTTATATTCCTTGGTCTTAGCAAATAAGGAAATTTAATTATAATTAAAATTTCTTTATTTTTCTTACCATTGGTTAATAAGGAAAATTTAATTAAAATTCCTTTTAACTCTTTACATGGCCGACCCCTACAATTGCTTCAAATAAGACAAGTTTTAAACACAAAATTTAAACTTCCTTATTTGTTTCAGGAAATTTCAAAAATAAAATTTCTCTTTGAAAATTCCTTTCATGGTTGGTTATAAAAGGAAACTTTTATAAATTAAAATCTCTCTATTAAAACATGTGGATGATTACAAAAAGAAAAGTTTTCTCAAAATTAAAATCTTCCTTTCAATCTACAAATAAGGAAAGATATCAAATCTTTTCTCTTAATCTTTTGTAGAAACTATAAAAGGAAAGATTTAATTTTAAAACTCTCTTTTAAAATCATGTGGATGGTTACATAAAAGGTAAGTTTTATCAAAAATTAAAATCTTCCGTTTAACTACAAATAAGGAAAGATATCAAACCTTTCTCTTAATCTTTTGTAGAAAACTATAAAAGGAAAGATTTAAATTTTAAACTCTCTTTTAAAACCATGGCTTCCAAATTAGGAAATATTTTAAAAAATAAAATCCTTTTATTTTATATGGCAAACCACACCAAGCTCTGGTTCCAAGCTATGGCCGGCCACCCTACTTGGCTCAAGCCTTTGGCTTGGCCGACCCAAGCTTGCTTGGTCGGCCACCTAAGGGTGGGTAGGAAGTGGGTATTTGGTGGATATAATTCTCTATATATAAGAGGCTACGATAGGGGCTGAGAGGAGGAATTGGTTTTGGTCTCTCGATGAAATTTAGCTTCCCGTGTTCACCCCGAACACCCAACTTAATTTCATCAATAATAATTCATACCACTAAAGAATTATTATTGAACTACCGTACCAATCCCAAATTACATTTTGGGCTCCTTCTTATCATGAGTGTGTTAATCTCCCTGTGTTAAGATGTCGAATGTCCATTAATTAAATGAGTTACTAACAACTCACTTTAATTAATATCTTAGTCCAAGAGTAGTACCACTCAACCTTATTGTCGTGTCGGACTAAGTCCACCTGCAGGGTTTAACATGACAATGCTTATGAGCTCCTCTTGAGGACATTATCAACCTAGATTATTAGGACACAATTTCATTCTATAATCAACAACACACCATATAAATAATACCATTTCCTAACTTATCGGGCCTATTGATTTATCAAACTAAATCACACCCTTTGATAAATCAAAGAAATGAATATTAAGTATATGTGCTTGTTATTATATCATGATTAAGAGCACACACTTCCATAATAACAAAAGTCTTATTCTTTTATTCAGTCAGTATAAAAAGAACTTACCTTAAATGGTCCAGCTCAATACACTCTGAGTGTACTAGTGTAATTTTATAGTCAAGATAAACTAATACCAAATTACACTACAACTATTCCAATGGTTTGTTCCTATCCATCTTAGTCGAGAGCAACTGTTTATAATTTATAAAGAACTGATAACATGATCTTCTATGTGTGACACCACACACCATGTTATCTACAATATAAATTAATTGAACAACTACACTTAGCATATAAATGTAGACATATGACCAATGTGATTCTTTATTTCAAAATAAATGTTTACAAAAAGCTAGGCTTTTAGTATAGACTCTAACAATGATAACCTAGTTTGGTGAGGTTAGGAATTGATGATTAGAGCAAATGATTAAAATAAGGAGTTATTCCTAGAAAGCTTCTAGACATTAGGGATAGGAACGAATTGAATCTCATGTTTCAATCAAAGTCTTATAACTCTCAATTATAATATGTATCAAATAAGTCAAGTATATACTCTCAATTACAAGATGCTTTTTGGTGAAATGTTTCATTAGGAGTTATAATCTTTAGGAATGAATTGATGATTTTTGGTGAGAGTATATATTCTCAATCATTAGGAGTTATAATCCTTGTTATAGACATTTGAACATAGAGACAATTTCATATTAAGGTAGATACATGTTTCATAATTTCACATAATAGCTCTCTAATTTTTTTTATTGTATTCAACTATTCAAGCTTAATATAAAGAAATTAGTATTACTTGAAAATTTTATTCTATTTATAATTTCTGAAATGATGGATATTGTTTCAATAAATAGCCTAGTTAACTTCACTGAATAGTTAGAATAATTCTTTTATAATTATTGGTTAAAATCCAATAGCAAACAATATAATATAGCAACATAACCATGGAAATTTAGTTAATTTTAGTGTTATCTTTTTTTGAAACCTTATTTTACTATTGTTTTAAATTATATAAATAAGGTCTTAACTCCTGAACAATTGAATTATGTTTTTTTTTAATAAACTTATAGGATATTTGTGTAAGGTCTTATATAAGTGGATTTTGAATCAAAAGAAAATTCTCCATATTTGGTTTTATTGTTCTTTATTTATTGCTTTTTTTTTTATAATTATATATTATCATGAAACAACTCTCTGAATATCAAAAAAGACAAAAAAAAAAGAAGAAGAGATAGCCCAAAGCTTAAGTTCTTCATTGAATAAATATTTTAGTAAAGAATCACATAAAACAACGGAAAGCTTAGTTCATATTTTAACTAATGAATTAAATGCTAATGAAGATTTTATTGAAAACAAGAATGATGAAAATGAAGACTGTGAGAAACGAAAGTGATGAGAATGAGAAATTTGTAGAAAATGAGTTTCAAATTAACCTTAAATTGAATCCTACAATTCTTCCTAGGATTAGGTAATCAAATTATGTTAGGACTAGTGCCTCGCTACAGCCTAGAAGTCCTTGTTGACTAATTGGTTAGTCTACAAATTTATTTGTCGCGATAAATGACACAAATAATGTCATTTATTTGATAGTCTACAACATAATCAAGTCATTTATTGATTAGTCATAATAGATAGTCTAATCATGATACAAATAGATAGTCTACAACATAATCAAGTCATTTATCATGACACAAATAATGTCATGATTAGTCCTCGCTACATAAATGAATAGGTAATCAAATTGGTTACCTAAAGTGAGGGTTTGGAAGAACAGAAGTCCTAGTTGGAGGCTAGGCAAGGGAAGTCCTAGTTGTAGGCTAGGCAAGGGAAGTCCTGGTTGGAGGCTAGGTAAGAAAAATCTTGGTATATCGTGGAAGCCAGGTGGATAGGTCTAGAGGACTTGATCCCTGGGTAGCCGAATACTGAGTCTTGGTGAGTGAAGCAAAGTGGAGAAAATCCTAAGAGGTGGTAACCTTAGGTTCTGGTGAGTGAAGCCAGATGAAGTAAATCCTAGGGGATGGTAATCTTAGGTAACGAGAAGTCTTGGAGGAGTGAACTCCAAGCAAGGTTGATCGGCGGTCGATCGGACCAGCGGATCTCGGTAAATCTAGGTTTAGGTTTACCATTGTATTCTGTATTACTATTATTGTTGTTGGCTAATGTAGTATTGCAGGAAAAGTCTTAGTGGATCGACGATCAAACACTGAGCTGGCAAAAGTCCAAACAAGTCTGGAGGACCAATGTTTGGCAGGTAAGTTGAGGTATGCAACTGGAGGAGCGACAGTGAGGTCGGGTTCCTAAAGGGAACAACCTCAGGTCGCTGATTCAACTGAAGAAACTGAGAAGGCTTCCAAGTTGAGATCAAGACAGTTCTACTATCTATATTACTCATGCATTATATTACTGTGCTAACCTTTGTTTTGCATGAATATTGTTTAACTCTGTTTTGCAGATTTGGCCTGATCGGTCGACCGAACAGGAGAATCGGTCGACCGAACCAGCTTGACTCAGACCAGAGATCAGTTCAGACCAAAGCGAAGCACAGCCCGATTGAAGCTTGATCGGTCGACCAAACCAGGGATCGGTCGACCGATCCAATCAATATTAATGGAGCATTAAATGAAGATCTCAGCAAATTCCGACGAACAGGGAAGGAAGCTATTCTGTCGACCGAAAAATAGGTTTGGTCGACTGAACCCTTAATGACCAGTTAATGCAGAAGATCGAGCCAGCATCAGACTCCATCCAGGAAGGAAGGGAGCGGGTTTAGTCGACTGAACCCAAGGATCGGTCGACCGAACGTTGACGATTCTTATAAGAGTGAAGCTCCAGGTCCGTGGCTGGGTAATGGGTTCTGATATCATCTCTGTGAAAAAGTTGTTCATGCTACTACTCTTCTACACATCCATCAAGCAAGTTGTTGTACCATCCAAGAAGTGTCAATCGAGCTACATCTTCTATCTAAGTAATCGGTATATTTGTTTAACTTGCATTGTACTTAATTCAAGTAAGATAGTAGGCTGTTACTATCTTACTCTGCTCATTTGTACGATCTGCTTCTTTTCGAGGATCTCGGAAAGAAGGGTTATAGTGGATTGCCCATCAGTGCGATCAAGGATCGCGAGCCTTCGAGTAGGAGTCGAGCTAGGCTCTGAACGAAGTAAAACAGACTTGTCTATTCTTTTACTTTCCGCTGTGCATGACTATGTTTTTAAAAGACTAAAGAAAAGTTTTAAAAAGATGTAATATTCACCCCCCCTCTATCGCACTATTCGATCTATCAGAGAACACTACTCTTAATTATTCCTAGTCAAGTATTAACATTCAGGGACAATGTTAATGCGTTGAGACAGCATGTAGGTCAACTGGATGACTTGATCTCACAAGTCATGGATATTAGATATCAAGTTGACACATGGGTATGCATTGGAGATTGTATACTGAATGACCCGCTATAAGAAAGTATCATGGATAGTTATATGAGTGTCATATACTTTTTCATGTGACTATTAGTATGACTATCAGTCCTTGGACCTGAAGTCACCATGGTTCCCTATATAAGGAGTTGCATACTTTGGCTTCGTCAAACGTCACCCGTAAATGGGTGGACTATAAAGGCGACTACTGGGTATGTAACAAATTATGCGGAGGGATGTGAGTGATGTAGATGGGATCTATCCCTCCTATATGACGGGTGTGACATCATGATTCTTGATAGAGTGAGACCACTAAGTGCATGACCATGCCCAAATGAGTCAATATGAGATATTGAGCTTATTTGATTAGAGTGAGTCTACTTGGAGTGTCACGCCCCAGGTAGTCCCTGCCAGAAGAAATTTTGGCAGCATCTCCCCTGTACGGGTAACAATATGAATCCAGAATACATATATCCATACATCGGCCCACACAGCCGGAACAATACTATACAAATAATAACCAAACCACACAGTTTATATCAACATTCCACACAGTTTAATATGAACAATCCACGCAGTTTAATATAAAGAAAAGACGATATAGAAATCATCGTAGATATATGTATAACATCCTACTATACTACAATGAAGAAAATGAAATCCACTAAGTAAAGAAAATATCCGCAGCGGAAAACAAAAGTAGCAAACCTGAATGTTCAACATAAAGTCCACCATACAAAACCCACATCACCGGTATATGCATAGAGGCGAAAACAAAAATCGACAACTAGAAATCCTCGCGACAATGGGGGGCTAGCGACTGGAATATCTTCCGACGACATCAACCTGAAAAGTAGTAATATAATGGTGTGAGTCCAAAGAACTCAGCAGGTAATCCAATAGATATGTACAACAACATATAACTACCAGCAACAATCCTACGGTACAGTATCCTAACAGTATAACATATAGTATAGTCTCCTAACAGTATAACAAGTATGTATAACTGAATAAACTGCAGTAACCAACAATAAGCATGAAATACAGTCTACTGCAAGAATAATAAGAAATGCATAACTGAAATAAGCTGTACTCACCTGCGAGGCTTGTGCAACTGACTGTGAACATACATAGATAAAGATAGTCAGAACAAATAAGCATGTATCTTATATGCATGTCAATCATATGCAGTCACCCAAGGGCATCATCCAATATGCAACAATCACAATAAATGTAATCTGTGCATATGATGCAATATGACATGGTCACCCCTGACGCCAGTCAGCCATCTCACACGCAATGGTGAGACCGAGTGGGTAGGGCTGTGACACCGTGCACTCTGCCGTCACTACCCCTGAAGAGTGACCGAGTGGACGGGATGCTGTCGGAGTACACCTATCCTCCTACCTCAAACATAGTGAGGGAGCGCAATGATCTCATCTCCCGGTACACAAAGACGGGGAGGGACCCCGGCGTGCTACCACGCTGTCATCGTACTACCCATGAGCACCCCAGCGGAGCACCACCGAGCAACCTACACACCCTGTATGCTGTGCCACTACCCATGCAGTGGTTACGTGGTGTGCAGGTCCATGTAACCGGCCGACGAGCTCAACAATAATGGAGTCGTCAATCGCCCAGCATGCAATCATGCAATATGGTGCATATGGCTACAGTATGTCATACCTGAACATATCCTCCTCCATATGTGTAGGTGCCAAAAAGATAAACACATATATAACAAGGATAACAAACAACATGAATCCAACAACACATATCCAACATATCTATCAACTAATCCAGTATAGAGGGAAGCACAATAAATACCTCTATCTCTATGAACACAGATAAACATAGCCAGAAAGAAAAACATTCTAGACTAAGGTATAGCAGCTATCAGTAGAAGCATATATCAGGTATCAACTAAACTAAACCAGGGAAGTACTAACTGTTGGAGTGTATACTGAGAGCCTAAGCTTTGTAAACATTCATTATGAATAAAGAATCACATTTGGTCTAATTATCTACATTTGTTTGTAGTTGTTCATTTAATTTATATTGTAGATAACATAGTATGTGGTGTCACATACAGAAGATGATGTTATCGGTACCTTATAAATTATAAACAGTAGCTCACGACCAGAATGGAAAGGAACAAACCATTAGAAAGTCGTAGTGTAATTAGGTATTAGTTTATCTTGACTATATAATTACACTAGTACACTCAGAGTGTATTGAGTAGGACCATTTGAGGTCGTTCCTTTTATACTGACTTTATAAAGGAACAAAGACCTCAGTTATTATGGAAGTGTGCTAATAATCCTAATATACTAACAATCAAATATATTTGATATTTATTTCTTTAATCTATCAATGAGTGAGATTTAGTTCGATGAATCAATAAACCCGATAAATTGGGAAATGGTATCACTCATAGTGTGTGTTGTTGATTATAGAAGGAAGCGTGTCCTAGTGATACTAGGTTGATAATGTCCTCAAGAGGAGCTCATAAAGATTGTCATGTTAAACCCTCGAGTGGACTTAGTCCGACATGATAATAAGGTTGAGTGGTACTACTCTTGGACTTAGATATTAATTAAATGAGTTGTCGAACTCACTTAATTAGTGGACATTCGATATCTTAAACACAGGGAGACTAACACACTCATAATAAGAAGGAGCCCAAAAATGTAATTTGGGATTGGTGCGGTAGTTCAATGATAGTTCTCTAGTGGAATGAATTATCATTGATAAAATTAAGTTGTGTGTTCGGGGCGAACACGGGATGCTTAATTTTATCGGGAGACCAAAACCAATTCCTCCTCTCGGTCCCTATCGTAGCCTCTTATTTATAGAGTACTATACCCACCTTCTACACCCACCCAAAGGGGGCCGGCCAAGCTAGCTTGGGAATCAAGCTAGGGCCGGCCTAGGTATGATTTTGGGTGGCCGGCCCTAGCTTGAACCCAAGCTAGTAGGGCCGGCCAAATAAAATTAAAAAAGAAATTTAATTTTAATTTTTATTATTATGTGGAAGATATATTTTAAAGAGAATTAAAATTAAAATATCTCTCTTATAAAAGATCTACAAAAGATTAAAGAAAGAGATTAGATTTCTTTCCTTATTTGTAGATTGGAGAGATGTTTTATTTTCTCTTTAAAATTATTCACATGTTAATAAAATTAAAATTATAGATATTTCCTTTTATTAACCATGAAGAGATTTTAAAGAGAAATTTTATTTTTTAAAATTTCCGGAAACAAATTAGGAAGTTTTAATTGTTGATTGAAACTTGTCCTATTTGCCTTCCAATGATGTGGCCGGCCATCACAAATTAATTGGGGAAATTTTATTTTATTTCTCTCAATTAAATCATGTCAAGGAAATTAAGGAAAATTTATTTCCTAATTTGCCTAGGCCAAGGAATATAAAAGAAGGGGTGAGGGTGCCTTCACAAGACACAACCTCTATTGTTTTCTCTCCCTTTTTCCTTGGTGTTGTGGCCGGCCATTACCCTCTCTCTCTCTTCCTCTTGTGGTGGCCGAACCTCTTCCTCTCCCTTGGAGTTCTTGTGGTGGCCGGATACTACTCGGAGAAGAAGAAGAAGAAGGAGAGAAAGCTAGCATCTCTTGGAGCTTGGTTAGTATTTTGTTTTTCCTCCTTGGTGAAGTTTCCCTTTGTGGCCGAACCTTGCTTGGAGGAGAAGAAGGTGGTTGGTGGTTTCTCATCTTGGAAGATCGTTGCCCACACAACGTCCGAGGTTAGAAGAGGAATACGGTAGAAGATCAAGAGGTTTTTCTACAAGGTATAACTAGTAATTTCTATTTCCGCATCATGCTAGTTATTTATGGAAATAATACCAAATACAAGAGGCTTACGTTCTAGTATTTCGAATATGTTTTTTCGAAGTTGTGTTCTTTTGTTTCTTTCTTTTCCTTGTGATTTGATTGTTTTCTTTGGTTAACCTAAAGTTATTTTAGGAAATTAAATATTAGCTTTCTATTAAAGGTTTTGTCTAGTCGGTGGTGGTTGCTCCCATATCCAAGAAGGCCATGTGCCTCGCCACGTCAGTACTGGGAACCTTTTATGGAAATTGATATTTAATGGAATTAATAACTTAAGGAGACTTGGGTCGAACGTGTTAAGTTTCGCAGGAGATCCAAGTCAAAACCTAAAAGAACAAATAGATTAAGTTTTCGATCAAACGTGTTAAGTTCCGCAGGAGATCCAAAATTTAATTTAAAAGAACACATGGTAGCTAGGAAAAGGTTCAGACCTTTGTACAAAATTTTGTACAGTGGAACCTATAGGCTTTCCGAGTAGCAACCAACAATTGGTATCAGAGCTAGGGTTTTGCCTGTGTATTTGGTATTTAGTTTAATTATGCACATGTCATACATAATTTAGGCGGGTTAATAGTAGGATGTGCTAACTCTGGATGCAGGATCCAACTATTATGGCTTTTAGTTAATTATGTGTGTGATTGGACCCTTGGACATGTCAAGGGCAATTTATATGTGTGTGCATGATTGTATTAAAATACAGCAGGAGCTGTATTTAGTTTTATTAGGATTTTATTTTTGATCTAGATACATGTACATTCCTTTTATGGAATATAGGATCAAAATGTAAAATTCTATTTATGTCGCGGATCGAATCTTGCAAAGCGTGGAACCTTCTAAGGACCAGAGGCGCAGCGAAACTCGGAGCAAGATGGATGCGACAGTTAGACCCGGTGGCGGTGGCCAAATATGGCAGCAGCTTTGGATGACAACACACGGAGGACAATTAAAGATAAAAGCCATAATAGTTGAAAATTAGATTTTCTATTTATTGCTTTTATATTGTGCTGTGTGTGCATGTTAGTTTACAAGTTTAGTAGGCTAGCATAGTTAAAATTCCTCATTTATAAATAACTAAGTGGGAGAGGGATTTTTAAATAAATCCCATGGTCTCCATTACTGGTTTGTAAGTGATGCAAACAAGCTTGCGCATTGGCTCTGAGTGCCTTCCTCCATAACGGATGAGCTTGTTTGTGGATCACTAGAACAGACTTCCATTTTGGATGACTATAAGAAGTTAATTAAGAGCGTGTGATCTTCCCCAACGGAAGGGGCATAATCTTATTAATGGACTTAGTGTCAAGTAATGGTATACACTTAGACACATCTAATAGTATCCTCCCCATCGGAGTCACTGCTATTATTTGTGTGACCAAATAATACCAACTATTAATTTTATTTGTCAAAAGTTAGGTTGACAAGATAATAAAATTAATGGGATAAAACCCTCCTTTTACAAATGTTGAATTTGTATACGTCCACACTAACGTGGCATACAAAATTCACGGTGTTTTGAGGTGTTGGTTAATTTAAAATAGTATTGTTTGAGGAATCAATATTATTCTAAATTTAGAGTTCTGACCAAAAGTTATTTGTGATTCTTAGGATGACTTTCAATCCACTGTCCATCATACTTCAACAGAATAGACTTACTGGACCTAATTACATAGATTGGAAAAGGAACCTGGATATTGTTCTTACTGCTGAAAGCTATAAATTTGTACTGACTGAGCCTTGCCCTGAAGCACCTACTGGTGAATCTACTCAAGAGGAGATTGAATATCATAGGAAATGGGTAAAAGCAGATGAGATGGCGCAGTGTTACATTTTGGCTTCAATGTCAAATGTATTGCAACATCAGCATAAAGATTTACCAACAGTTTATGATATTATGAACAATCTCAAGGAACTCTTTGGTCATCAGGATAGGGCTTCTAGACAAGAAGTCATGAGAAAGATAATGACAGCCACCATGCAAGAGGGTACTCCTGTAAGGGATCATATCCTAAACATGATGGCTTATCTGAACGAGATACAGATCCTTGGAGGAGAAATTGATGGGGAAACCCAGATCGATATGATCCTCCAAACGCTACCTAGAAGTTTTGAGCAGTTCCGCCTGAACTATAATATGAATAAAAGGATTTATTCATTAGGGGAACTACTGACAGAACTTCAAGCAGCAGAAGGGTTATTTCGTCACAATGCTCAAATTCACTATGCTGAAAATGGTTCTACTTCTAAACCGAAAGGAAAGAAGAAGAAGAAACAAGCGGTTAGCAATAACGATTTAACAGGATTTGAGAATGAAGAAGCCGAAGGGCAAGTGCTTCATCTGCAAGCAGAGGACATTGGAAGGCGGACTGTCCTCGTAAGAACCAAAACAAAGGTATATCTCATACTCTAGTTGTTGAAACATGTTTAGCGGTGTTATCTACCAAGACCTGGTGTGTAGATACAGGAGCCACTGATCATGTCTGCAATTCCTTGCAGGGGTTCCAGGAAACCCGACGACTATCTGAAGGAGAGATTACCTTCTACATGGGCAATGCTACTAAGGTGGCGGCTGTTGCAGTGGGAGACGTCTACTTATCTTTTAGTAGAAATAGAAATTTGGTTTTAAGAAATTGTCTTTATGTACCCAGTTTTAGAAAGAATTTAATTTCAGTTTCTAAACTGCTTTTAGATGGATATTCAGTTTCCTTTAGTAACAATGTAGTTATTAAAAGAAATAAAGTGATTATCTGTTCTGGTGCATTAGTTGGCAATTTGTATATTTTAAATCCAAATTCTTCCACAAAGCAAAACATGGAAATTTATAATTCATCTTCTAATTCTAATAAGAGAAAAGAACCTTCGGAAATGAACCAAGCATATCTTTGGCATCTAAGGCTTGGTCATATTAACTTAAGTAGGATTCAGAGGCTTATAGCCGATGGACTTTTAAGTTCATTAGAGTTGGAAAATTTTCCAACTTGTGAATCTTGCTTAGAAGGTAAAATGACCAAGAGGTCGTTCAAGGCCAAGGGGTATAGAGCCAAAGAAGTGTTAGAGTTGGTTCACTCGATTTGTGTATGTCTGTCCATGCAAGAGGAGGTTTTGAATATTTTGTCTCTTTCATGACGATTATTCAAGATATGGATACATTTACCTAATGCGCCGAAGTCCGAGTGCTTTGATAAGTTCAAAGAATACAAGGTGATGTGGAGAAACGACTAGGTAAAAGTATCAAGACACTACTATCGATCGTGGTGGCGAATACCTCTTAGGAGAGTTTAGGAATTATTTATCGAGGCCGGATTCAATCCCAATTGTCCGCACCGAACAACCCAATGGAATGGTGTAGCAGAACGAAGGAATAGGACTCTTATGGAGATGGTTAGATCAATGATGAGTTTCTGAATTACCAAATTCGTTTTGGGGATATGCTCTGGAAACAGAAGTATACGTTCTCAACTTAGTACCTTCTAAATCAGTTTCTTCTACTCCCATAGAATTGTGGAATGGCGAAAACCCGCCTAAGACATATTCGGATATGGGTAGTCCAGCACGTGCTGAAACCAGATGTTGATAAGTTAGAATCTCGCATGAAGTTCGCGTGTTTGTAGGATATCCCAAAGGAACGAAAGGTGGTTTATTTTATAGTCCTAAAGACCGGAAGGTCATTGTTAGCACCAATGCCCGCTTTTAGAAGAAGACTATATAATGGATCACAAGCCCAGAGTAAAGTTGTTTTAGAAGAACTTAGAGAGGACATGTCTACTTCAGAACCAACAAGACAAGATGAAGTACCACAAGAGACGCAACACGTGTCACACATGATACACAACCACGGGTGCCTCGTCAGAGTGGGAGGGTTATTAAGCCTGAAGATTCATGTTTTTGGGAGAGTCTTCGACTTGATCCCGGGTAAACATGAACCTGATCCCCAGTCATATGACAAGCACTCCAAGATATAGATGCAAGATCTTGGCAAAAGGCAATGAATTCAAATAGAGTCCATGTACTCTAATAAGGTCAGGAGCTTGTAGAACCACCGATGGTGTAAAAGCCGTTGGATGCAAGTGGATTTACAAAAGGAAAAGAGGGATGACGGAAGGTAGAAACCTTCAAAGCTAGGCTTGTTGCGAAAGGGTACACTTAAAGAGGGAATCGATTATGAGGAAACCTTTTCACCCGGTAGCCATGCTTAAGTCTATCCGGATACTCTTATCCATTGCTCATATGGATTATGAGATTTGGCAAATGGATGTCAAGACGACTTTCCTTAATGGAAGTCTTGAAGAGAACATCCATATGAAGCAACCGAAGGATTTATTGAAAAGGCAAAGAGCATCTAGTATGCAAGCTCAATCGGTCCATTTATGGATGAAGCAAGCTTCAAGGTCTTGGAACATCCGGTTTAATGAAGTAATCCAGTCATATGGATTTATTCAAAGTCCGGATGAGTCTTGTGTATATAAGAAGTGTAACGGAAACGTGGTGGTATTTCTTGTACTATACGTAGATGATATTTTGTTAATTGGCAACAATGTCAAGGTATTATCAGACTTAAGGGTATGGTTGTCCAAACAATTTGATATGAAGGACTTAGGAGAATGTGCACACATTCTTGGGATCAAAGTTATAAGGGATCGCAAGAAAAGAATGTTGTGTCTATCC